>NC_056726.1:1285410834-1285534664 GCF_019279795.1 Protopterus annectens | reverse complement strand
AGGTAGCTTTCATCCTTCTAAGTTGGGAACTGCTGATTGAGAGCTCAGTGTCTGTTATTCCTAAAGTGTATTAGTTCTGGTTTATGCACTTGGGCTTCAGGCCAGTTATTTTACATTAAGAAGGTTCGTGGTCTGCACTCTTGTGGGAGGAGAGGCTGGACTCTGCCCTTCTGAGCTGGGAATTTCTGGTTAAAGGTTTATAGTGCCTGCATATTTGAACTGTTTCTTACTGAAATTGGTACACCTTGTTTGCTGTAGCATAGACTAGATCCAGGCCTGCTGAATCTAGCTTTGTTTGTATGCTTGTTGTTTGTTTGCTTGTTATTTCCCTGGAACACTAATTCCACCTAAAACGCGGCTTCTCAGCGCTTCTGTGGATCCCTAGTGATATCTGCATTGCTTACTGTACTTATTTCCTTGTTTCACTTGAAAGAAATTTACTGTTTGTCGTATTTGCATTTAAGTTACTTGTAACACATTACACTTAAGTTACCTGGCACTTGCTCACTAAAGCAATTATATACGTCAGCACTAAAAATTAAAAGCACTACACCCTCACTCCCCATTGGCCCTTGTTTTCAATTATAAAGGAATTCCCAATATTATTCTAGCATGTCCAAAGGTCAGTTGTCAATCTCCTCTCCGGTCCAGCTGGTGAATCTGGGAATCTTGAGGCAATGTTACAACTGCCTCATGTACACAGACAACCCTCTCCTCCTCCCAACAAATTCCAACACATGTGAGTGATGCAACCAGATAGCCAAACTGGAGGCTAAGCTCTCTCAACTCAGTACTGGCATAACCAGTCAGGAGGAGAAGGAAACCACACTCACTACAATTCCAGTCTCACATAGACCTACCACGACAGCAAACAAAACACATAATCACACAAAAACATACTCAGAGGCTCTAAATAAAGATCTGCCTAAGCAGCAGAGACCTCCAAAGCAGACACCCAAGCAACCGCTACCCCAAAACAAAACATGTGCAACACATATCTCACAAAGCCAGTGTGCCAAACAGTCACAGCTCTTAAGGCTAAACAACACACCTGATACACTTGTAATAGGTGACTCTATCATCAGGCACACTGACGTCCCACTCACCAGGCTGAACAAGGAGAAGGTCATGGTGAGCAGCCTGTCGGGCGCTAGCATCTGCCACATAACACAAGCACTCAGGTCACTCCAAGGCAAGTACAAATATGACTCAGTCATTGTCCATGTTGGTGTGAATGACCTGATACGTACCTCCCTGGACTACATGAAAAGAGACATAGAGGAGCTCTCTGAGTATGTAGCCCAGGCCAGTATGACCCTGACATTGAGTAGCATATTACCCTCACCAAGAATGATGCCACAATATGAAGACAAGATGATCAATTTCAACAAATGGCTTAAGTACTGGTGTCATTCAAAGGGGATCCAGTGCCTGTCAGCCTGGGATGATATGCTCGACAAGCCACGATGCTTCGCTAGGGACGGCTTGCACCTGTCACCCCTGGGCTTTCGGATATTGGCAAAGGCTCTTGCTACCCCCATAGTGCCTTTTTTAGGCAAGGCTCAAAAGACAAGCCCACCTCCATAGGTATCACAAGGGATAAGAAACTAAGAGTAATGCTACTCAACGCCAGAAGTCTAAACCTCAAGATGCATGCACTTGAAACTCTCCTTAGCATGGAGAACATCAATATCTGTGCAGTAACAGAAACCTGGTTCAGGGCTTCCGAGAGCACCCCAGCACTACCAGGTTATACCTCATACCATGCTTTTCGGCCCCAAACTTGGACCAAACCACAAAAGGAGGGGGAGTATCAATATTCATCAAAGATACCCACACCTCCAGGTTGGTGGCAAAGCACGAAGCATCAGAGACTATCCATGTGCAACGAACAGTGGGAAAAACTGCCTTCCAGTTTATAGCCTGCTATACCACCCTCCCAAACCCAGGAACCCCACTCGGCCTTCCTGAGAACACTGGAAAATATGAAGGTCTCTCCAAACACCATTATATTGGGCGACTTCAACTACCCAAACATTGACTGGGAGCATTACTCTAGATCCAACACCATAGCCCAAAGGTTCCTAGAATTCATAAACTCAAATGCTATGGAACAACTTGTTACCACAAGAGGGGAAAACATACTGGACCTGATCATCACCAACATGGGGACTCTATGCTCCAGACCAGAAGTGTATCCCTCACTGGTAAGATCAGACCATAAACTGATCTCACTGGATATTCACATCCCGACCCCACCCCCTGCCCAGAAAACCACAGTGAAAAACTTCTCTAAAGCAAATTTCACACTCCTCAAAACCAAGGTGGAATCCTTCAAAGCCCCCGGGCCTGTGGAAAATACGGCCCAGACTGCAGAATCCTTTATAAATGCATTCTATGAACACCTTCAGGAATGCATGGATCATGCAATCCCAAATAAAACCAAGACCCAATCCTCCAAAGGCAGGCGTCCTGTCTGGTGGACCCCAGCCATAAACAAACTATACAATAGAAGGAGGAAGCTACTACTTGATAGAGCAAAATCCCAAAAAGGGAAGGCATCTCTGATCAGTATTAGCAAAAAACTAAGGGCACTCATAAAATCGTCTAAGGCCAGCTTCGAGAGAAAAATTGCACAGGACACTAAGGATAATCACAAGGCTTTCTTTAGTTATGTTAGGAACCTGGGTGGGAATTCCCAGATATGCTCAGAATTAGTCCAAAATGACAAAAAATACACCGAACCCACAGACATTGCCAACATCCTAGCTGACAGGTTCAGCGCAAACTTCTCCCCCCACTCCCCACCAAAAGGCAAATATTTATCCCAGCAGAGTGCTGCCCCCCTGACATCTCAGATGCTCAGGTAATAGCCGCCCTCTCCAAAGCAAAAAACACAGCATCAATGGGACCAGACGGTGTCCCAGGCTGCGTCCTACATGAACTCCAAGAAGAGCTAAACACAAACATAAAACTACTGTTCAATCTCAGCCTTACTACAGGATATGTACCCAAAGAGTGGCGTACAGCAACAGTGGTCCCTCTCCACAAAGGTGGTGCCTCAACGGACCCTGGAAAATATCGCACCATAAGCCTGACTAGCTTGGTCTGCAAAGCTATGGAAAGGATCATCATGGACCTCATAAATAAAGATATTGGGGACCTACAGACACTGGATCCTACCCAGTTCCGCTTTGTTAAGGGCAGATCCTGCCTCTAATACCTGGTCGACTTCTTTGAAACATTCACCAAGGCCATTGACAAAGGGAAGGTGGTCCACACAGCCTACCTGGACCTCGGAAAAGCCTTCGATACAATACCCCACTTGGGCATTATAGATAAGCTCACCAGCTTAAATATAAACCCCTATGTCACTAGATGGGTTGCAAACTGGCTCAAGGACAGAACCCACATGGTTAGAATTGCTGGAGCCATGTCAGACTCCAAACCAGTTACAAGTGGCGTCCCACAAGGCTCAGTCCTGGGACATCTCTTGTTCGGTATATATTTCTTGGAGGTACAGGCCAACACAGAAGGCTGTGGCTTACCAAGTTCGCAGATGACTGAAAACTGGGCGCCATAATCGACTCTCCAGCCGACACAAGCATCCTCCAAAAGGGCCTCATAGAAACAGACAACTGGTGCCAGAGCCATGACCTCAAGCTAAACGCCAAAAAGTGTATAGTCATCCCCTTTGGCAAAACCAAAGTGCCCACAAATTACCACATAGGTGGTAATCCATTAAGTACAGAAGAAGTAATTAGGGACCTGGGGACCCAAGTTGATAGCAATCTCTCATTTGACAACCACATGGCCAAAGTGGTTAGAAAAACATTTTATATAGCCCACCTAATCATGAAGGGATTCACATCTAGATTAGGGGAGGTCATCGTGCCTCTTTACTCATCACTCATCAGGCCCATAATCGAGTACAATGCCCCTTTTGGGATGTACCTTACCAAACACCTGCACAACTGGAAAGACCCCAAAAGTACCTCACCAAGAGGATCAAAGGGCTCAAACAGATGCCATATGCTGCCCGGTTAAAGAAACTCCAGCTTTACTCAGTGGCATACCGCCTGCTCAGAGGCGACCTGTGCCTGACGTATAAAGCCATGTCCAACCCAGAATTAAGGGACATGCTGCACCTCAAAAAATCCAAATCCCATCGAGCTACACGCCGAGACTTGAACCTCAGCACTGAAATAAATAGGACATGCTGGAGGGACAGATTCATAACCCAGAGGCTCCTTCACTCTGGAATAAAATCCCAGTCCAGGTTAGGCAGAGTCCCTCATTGACTCTCTTCAAGAGGAATCTTGATGAGTGGATGGGAGATCGTAGGTTTACCCCGGGTATCACTTCTGTGTCACTGTTAGACAGAGGCACAGTATACTAACCTCGAAAAAGGGCATAGCAAAATTAATTTAAAATGGGTGGCGAAAGCCTAACATACTCTGGCTAGGCTTATAAATGCCCTAGGGCAGATAGCCTAGTATGAACCTATGAACCATGAAATAACACTGTTCTTAATGATATAACTAGCTCTCTCTTGATCAGTTAGAGAACAGATGCACTTCTCCTTCTAGCGGACAATTTTATTTTCTCAAGCATTACACATTTAAAACCCTAGAGACTTTTCGTATAACTTGACTTAGTATCTCTCATGTTATGAATTCCTAATTTTTTTGTCTAATAGTCTGCTGTAGTGAATCCTAACCAGGAAAAAGCCAGAAGAAGAAGAAGTCTGCCTACTGCAGTCCAAACTAATTAATTGGGGGACTCACTATATTCCACAAGTCCAATAGTTTGTGTTACATCTTTTTGAACACTTTCGAAAAATATCCCTTGTCTTACAGCATTCTTTGTGTGCTATATACAACTTTATTAACATTGTAAGTGGATATCCTTCTTATTCTAAATGATATACTGCATGATAATGAACTTAACAATCTAGAACTTAATAATGTAGAACATTTAATTTAACATGTAGGAGATATTCTGCACTGTGAAAACTGTGCGTCTCTGCCTTTGGATTACAATATACCCTGAGCTTTAAAACCTTGTTCTGGAGATCATCCTTCAGCTAAAGCCTCTAAATAGGGGATGAATTCTCCTACCCAGTCTTTGTGTTACTAAAGCACCAATCTGTTCCACATCAAAGGTCTCCTCTGCCACTTTGCCTAAGAATCCAGCTCAAGATTTCCTACAACCCCACTGTTTTCAGAGATGTCTCTGAGTTTTTGGCTCTCTTGGTTGACCTGAAAAAATGTACATAAGGAGCAAGCAATAAATATTCCCACATATTCCCCAGACATAGTTACAGCTACAGAAACCTGACTGAAAAAATAAATAAATGATAATGAAATTACCCCACCTAGTTTCAATAGAATTAGGCTTGACAGGACAAATAAGCGGGCAGATGGAATTGCAATTATCTACAAGAATTCTCTCAACATAACCACTTATGCACAGGATGTACCATAGTTTAATAATGCAGAATAACTTCTAACACAGCTCAAAGTCAATAATAGGAAAACCATTTTTTAGCATCCCTATATCTCCAACCAGGATAAAACATTACCGCTGTAGAAAATATCCTGTGCTGAATATTCTACCGTGGAATGGCACAAAACCTAAATATTGACTGGCAGCTTATACATAGCAACACCCAATCTGATTTGGTAAACCTATACAACTTTTTGCAGTTAACTACATCAGTTACTAGAGTCCACAAAAGCACTTGCAGGCAATTAACCTTAGACTGGATTCTTACTAATAAACCCTTCAAAATTAGGGCAGCCTATAGCCTTCTAGAGAGTCTGCGTGGCCATCAACCTACTTATGCTCTCAGAAGTTACAATATCCCATATAAACGTATAACTTACAACCAAGTCTGTAACTCAAAAAATTGACAAATGCACTTTTAGCAAATCCTTAATAGAAAATAACTGGAAAATATTAAAATCTATGACCTTAGACTGTGCTGTCACACATTTCAATGAGATATTCCTAATAATTATAAATAACCTTGATCCAGTATGAACCAAAAGGATCAAATACAGTCTAGCACCATGGCTAACAAAGGAACCTAAGACATTAATGCTATAATGTGACAAAACCTGAAAAATACTGCTCAAAATAGAATAAAAATGCATTTCAACTTTTCAGATAACTAAGTAAAACGACAAAATAATGAATAAAATATGACAACCAAACCTATTAAAACATCCTCCAAAATAAACATCACAATAACCCAAAACTCTTCTTGATACCCATAAACTAACATTTACAGCCATGCCAAACTACCACCCCCTACCCTTACATCCACCAATACTACTGATCCAATTCCCATACAGTTTAGCAACTATTTATACAGACCATATCTTCCCTCACAAACATTAATACTTCTACTACCCTCTTATTATCTACAGCCTCTGCTAAATATCATCAGCTATTTGACTTTAGTCCACCATTAAAAAAACTCTTACATAAGCTAAAACCAACCACTCCCCTCAGACTACTTAAAATGGCTGCAAATGCAATTGCTTTTCCAACCCTTATATTGATAAATATATCTATATACACAAAATATGTTCTTTCTATCTCAAAAAAATCCTTTACTCAATATAGTTTCAAACCCAACCACAGTACAATTACCACCCTCCTTCACTTCACTAACACTATAAACCAGCATAGGAACAATGGTAACAGAGTGTCAACTGTGTTCCTAGACTTATCCAAAGCTTTCAACACTGTATCACAACAACATTTACTTGCTGAACTCTCTTCTACAGGTCACTCTTAATTGTACCTTAAATGGTTCCTTAGTTGTCTATCTGGAAGGCAACAAGCGGTCAAATGGCAACAGGACCTCTCTTCCACTCATTCAGTTACCATAGGTGTCCGTCATCCGTGTGACATCTAAGTATGTAAATAATAGATGACCTTGCATTCATTAAAGCTTAAGCTCCACAAAGATGTTAATGATCCCCCGATGAGAGCTTTAGTGAATGCAAGGTCGTCTATTACTTATGCATGTTCTAAATATGCAGACCACTTGTTAAAAAAGTACGTAGCCAGAGAAGAACAGATTTGTAAAGACTCCTGGGCCTTTTTGAAAGGTTTAGAGAACTTTGTTTACCACAAGAACATTTTTTTATTGACAATAGATGTTGTTGAGCTTTATTTTTCTATCTCTCATGAGGCAGGAATTGAATACATCACCAAAAAATTGTTATTCTATGAGGCTGAGAGTAATGAGATAAGGTTAATCCAGGAGTTATTAAATATTATTTTAAACAACAACTTTGTAAGTTTTAATGGTAACATATACAAAAAAGTGGTGGGTGTAGCTATGGGTTCGCCATGTGGGGCAAGCTATGCCAACCTATTCCTAGCTCAATGGGAAACAGAGTATATATTCAAGAAGAACATTTATGAGAAGGTAAAACTTTACAATAGGTTTCTGGATGACATTTTCATCATGTTTGAGGGGAGTGTAGATAACGCACGACTCTTTGTGGAAACTTTGAACAACAGTACACCTTTTTTGAAATTTACTTTCACCTATGGAGAGAACATCATTAACTATTTAGATGTAGAATTAAAGAGGGATCATGTAGGTGAAGGGTACTTTGCTAAAATACACAGAAAGCCTACGTACTTGAACACATTGTTGCATTATTCCAGTTGTCACCCATTCCATCAGAAAAGGTCTGTCCTAAAAGGACAGCTAGTAAGACATGCTCGGATGACAACTGAGGACACTTCATCTGAAGATGAATGTACCTTGTTGAAACATATGTTCATGAGTAGAGGTTATCCAAGGAAGTTGATTGATGATCTAGTAGGGGAAGTCCGCCTCAAAAGGCTGGCAGGTTCTTAGTCCAATTCTTACTAAGAGGAAACACGTTACTGAAGTGATTGATTTGAATGTGGGAGAAAGGTCCGTTAATTTGGCCCTAACTACGACTAGCGTTGCTCCATTAGAAAAATGTTCCTTGGTTAAGGAAACAGTGGGTTTCAAGAAGAGTTTCATCACACCCTTTTGTTTGGAGGCAAATTTAATTAAGAACATTTTCAAAAGGAATTGGTATCTGTTGACATTTGAGAGGGATTTAGTAGAGAAACTAGGTGACTACCCGGTTATAATGTTTAAGAAGGGTAGGAATCTGAAAAATATTATAGAAAACAACAGTCTGAAGCCTCTTAGGACTGAAGGAACTTATAAATGTGAAGCGTGTAACTATTGTAGGTTCATTTCTACAGGTTTTAGTTTCACAGTAAACCAGCACGTATACAAAGCCAGTGGTAGGTACAGCTGTAACTCCAAATCTGTGGTGTACTTGGCTTCCTGTCAGATGTGTCCAGCATTTATGTAGGAAAAACTGACAGGAAGCTGAAGGATAGTATTTACGAACATGTATATCACATTAAGAAAAAAAGTACCACCAACGCTCTGGCTAGACACTGTAGTGAGCACCCCTCTCATTCATTTTTGCTCAAGGTTATAGACCAGGTAGTGGTGGATGGAAAGGGTGGACCTTACCAACTGATATTGGAGAAACATGAATTGGTTTGGCAACTTAGGTTGAATTCATATACCCTACCTGGTTTAAATGAAGTCACCTCTTTGGCATGTATCCTTAAGTTGAGAAGTTTACTTAGGTGACTTGTTTTTAAAGAAAATATTTTTTATGAATACAGTTTAGTTAATTTTGTTAGTCATCTATATGAGTTGAAACATATTTTACCACAGTTTCGTGTATATTTAATAACATTTATTTATTTGTTAAAATTTTCTATGTAGACACATTATTCTTTTTTAGAACCTCTTTAAATTTCTACTGACACATTTAGCGTTCCAGGTTGTGACAGTTGTTTGATTAAGTCATGTTTTGTACAGGGGTATAGTGTCTATTTTAAATTGTTTATTTATTATTGTTATACACAGTAGTATGTACATGTTTTTAAGTAAGATTGTTGCTTCAACAGGAAAGGTACATCTATATTTACATCTTTTTTCCACTTGTCAAGTCTTTTAACAGGGTGCATCACGCTTTTTAATTTGAGTACTTGAGTAATTAGCGTAATGAGTTGATTGTTAATGTTGGCACCCTTTTAGTTTTAAAAGGAGTGCTTTGCTGTACCTTGTTGCCTGAAGAAGTTTTCCATTAGTGTTGCCAAAAAGTGCTTAACAATAAAACTGCAGTGAGTGGTTCAAGTAAGATCGGAGCCTGGGTTTTTCTTTCATTTTCAAAAGTTATATTGTCGTTTTTTCTGGTTTTTAAGTACTTATGGCATACAGACTGATATTTTTTCCCAAACAATGCCCTGCATAAAGAAACATATTATTGCCCTACACCCCACAGATGACCTCCATTCTGGTAATAAATTTTTACTAAGTACTACTAAAGCAAATAATTTATTGGGGAACTCAATTTACTTCAGTTACATATACCAAACTCTGGAACACAAATCCTGCAAAAATGAAAATTACCAACAAACTCCTATAAAATCAGCTCAAACAATGCCTTACCCAGTCCTGATCATGCTCATGTTCAACACCAGGTTGAGACCTATAGTGAAAGCGTAAACATCTTATTTTTTATCACTAACTGTTGATTGTAATTGATCTTACTATGTCTGCCCATCTCAATTAATTCAAACAACTCTTCCCTTACATCATTATTATCTAAACTAAAGCTACATTCATTGTTCTCTGATTCCTGCAGTATTCTAAAGAACATTCTAGAAAATCTTCCTGTGCCATATTCTCCTCAGATTCACCCAGTGTCATCCATTGCTCTTTCATATGGGAACTCACTGGCCTAAAACTCCACAACATCGACTGCATCGGATTTGCCACAGTTTCCTGTTCCTTCTCTTGCTTGTGCAACTCCAACTGAACATACATTATGTACTGGTTTCCTACTGAAGGCTCCAAAGTATCTTCTTATGGCAACTGATCAGATGTCTTCCTGTCCACCGTTTTTTCCTTAATTTTGGGAGTCATTATCCTATCATGCTGTGATGTTAGATTTAGATTTTCTACACTAAATCCTTCACTTTGCAGGTAACCCATAACTTCAGTTTATATTTCTTTAACTACTCCATTACTAATCCTCCCCCCCCCTTTCATTTTCTTATTTTTTTGTATTGTAATTTTTTTCATATCTGGATGCCTTTGCCAGTATTTCTCTTCAAATATCTTTGCTGCTGCTTGTTTTTTTTTGTAGTGATTAGTTTTGTTTTGCACCACATTAAATCTCTTTCTTTTCCATGATTATGCTTCTTCTTGAGATGTCTCCCACTCCACCTTTTTCTCATCACTTGGGGGACTCATTCCATCATGCTGTGACACAACCTGTGTTAGGAATTCTACACTAAATCCATCACTTTTCTGGTATTCCATAACTTCAGCTTCTATTTTCTTAACTTCTACTTTACTAATCTTCTGTTCTATGTTCTCTCTTTGTGATCTTATTTTCTGTATTGTGAAATGTTCCATATCTTGGTACCTTTTCCTGTATTTTGCTTTAAATATCTTTGGAACTGCTTTTTGTATTATTTAATCGTGTGGCTCAGTATAGGTAACTCTGAACACAAGTGCTTATTGCCTTTTGAGATTGTGGACATAGTTAAAGAACACCGTGCAGTTGCTCTTGACTTGGGAGTTCAACTTTGCCTCATATTTTTCTTTGGTATACTTTACTTGTCCTCTGAGTTGTTTGTTTAGTTTAATGATAGTGCTTCTATCCTCCTGGGTGCTACACCACCTAATTTTTGCCATGATTTTCTTCCTTCCGTTATACAGCGTATTGATGTTGTGATTCTACCAGGGTTGCTTATTTTTTGAGTTAGTTCTGTACTTCTTCCTGTGGGTACAGCTACTTCTATGCAGCTAGTAACATGCTTATTTATATAGGGCTTCTGTGCACAGTTCTGCGAAGGCAGTAGTGCTCTCAAGGATTACGGTGACTTGAAATTCTGCCAGGTTATCACTTATTAGCAGGAAGGGGGGGTTGGCATAATGGTTAAGGTGTTTACCTTACAGACACAAGGTGCAGGGTTTGATTCTCACTTGGGGTAATTGGCTAGGCTTAAAAATGGCCCACAAGGGCAGTTAGCCTAGTACTAAACTATGAAAGTTAGCCTTAGAGTAGTTCCTGAAAATTCCAGGGTTAGCTGGGGTTCCAGGTTTTATTTTCATTTCAAAGGAGACCATTTTGTGGTCTGACCTTACCAGAGAAAACATTGCACTAGGGGGGTGTGCAGCACTCATATCAATGAGGACCAGATCCACTATGTTTGCACCCCTGGTTGGTGTAGTGACAATCTGGTCCAGGGAGTTTGTGTTTACAAAATGCAGGAATCTCTGTGCCTGCACGTTTGGTGTCATATATGATTTCCTGTTAATTGTGGGGTAATTAAAGTCACCCATGAGTATGGTATTGGGTTGGATGGTGAGTGTTTCTAATAAGTGTAAATACATGATATGGGTTTTCTGGGTCCTACAGGGGGACCTATAGCTTGCAATTAAGTTGTATGGGATTTTGCCTTTGGTGATTTGAACACGGAGAAGCTTGTGCACATTGTCCTGCTTGACCAGCCTTGAGGTATATTTATTTTTGATGTAAATCAAGACAATCCACTTTTAGTCCCTGTCTGTGTAATAGCAGGTCTAAACTGGTTGATGGTATTATAGCCTTGCACTGCCAGTGTGTTCTCCATGGCTTTTAACCATTTTGCAGTGACTGCACAGAGATCAGCATTCTCTAGTTTGAAAAACGTTTGTAGACAGTGGAGTTGCTTGTTTAGATTCCTAACATTGTGGAGTAACACCTTCAGATTTTCTTGGGTTTGATTTGTTATATTGGAAGTACTTTCAGTTTGACATTGCCTAAAAAAAGGGACTCTGGGGGAGGACAATGTTTTAGCTGATATTCAAAATCCTGGATGGGAGAGGTGCAGACCATCCCTGGCAAAGCAGCGTGGTCTGTCGATCATCTCCTTCTATGCTGACAAATATTCCACCACCTTAGAATGACTCTCCATCTCTTAGTGCAAAAAATCTGGACAAAACCTAAAATAATGGAGGGACAAAGGCCTATAAATAGGGGCAGATTTTAAATATTTCTCTTATAAACTTATAAAACTGCTAGAATAACAGGATTTGTTTTAGCATGTAATATCTGGATGATATGAAGTCTGAAACACATATGTATGTCATTATTTAGTGACTTTACTCGTCAGTAATTTGCTAGAAAAACACAGATTTCATGAGGAACAGATCAAAAATATGATGCAAAAATCTGGATAGCTGAGCGGTGTGAGTGGAGAATATTACTTACCAAATGCATCAGCAAAGAATGCAGTTTTTTTTCTGGTGATGTTAACTAAGAAAAAGGAATGTGTGATAATTCATTTGATTTTCCTGGCATAGCAAGTGTAACATGGCAAGGATAGCAGAATCTGTGTAAAATGTTAACATAGGCAATGTTTTATGCAAATTTTATGAAAGGGAGAGAAATACATGGTGGCAGATGTATGATGCCATTGGAGAAGGCAATATGGACATAATGCCACCAGAAAGTACTATGCAGGTTCCAAAAAGGATCAGGAAGTACATTGCCTGCAATTAGAAAGCTGTTGAGCTTTCAGCTCTGAAAGTACCAGCCAAAGGACAAACTGAACATGGTGGTGTAGGAGTGGCATTGCACATCAGGAAAAGAATGATTTTCATACCCTTTCCACAATGAAGAAGAAGAAAGAAGTAAGATAAACTAACTGGGCGGAAACCTGAATGACATACCCCGGGATTTACTAAACTTCCATGCAGGACTAGCTTAGTCCTGCACAGAAGTGCCCATTTAGGAGCAGGATGGCAGTGCACCATGCATATTAATAAGGCAAGCTACCTGAGCTCCTAGGCTTACATGGAGGGTATACAAGTGCAGGGGGCATGTCTGAGAGCAGAGCTCTCAGAATAAACATGCCCCTGCAATGTAAAACAGGAGAAAGGGGTAAGGAATGAGCAAGACCGCTCATAGGTGTTCACATATCCCCACCAACAGTCCCCCATTTGTACAACAGCAACAGTACATAAAAATAAAATGAAGAAACCACTTTGTTTTTTTTTTAAATATCCGATTAAAGCTAACCATAGGTGCACGGTTGTGCCCATCGCCTAGCTACTGTTAAAGCAGCTTAAAAGGCTGAAGAGGACAGCAAGGAAAATATATGCAAATGAAGCAGCATAGCAATAGTGTAATGGACGGAGCATTCGCCTTACAAGCAGGCATTCCCGGTTCGAGTCCCACTGCAGCACACTCCATTTTCCATGGCAAAGCACGTTATGACCAATATTTTTGGTTGCAAAACCCACTAAATAACTCATATTTATGAATTGGAGTACTGCAGGAAATGCACATGTGAAGCGTCACTGTCATAATGAATAAGGCACTAGTAATCAGGTTTAAGCACAAATAAGCACTAGTAAGCATATTTAAGCACTAGTAAGCGCTCTTAAGCCCATTTGTGTGGTGGTAAACAATGCGCACACAGGTGAAGCAATATTGAATCTAACTCTCTGTGAGCATCATTAAGTAGAAGTTAGCAGTGCTTACCTCAGCGCAAACCCACTTAAACTGCTTTAAAGTGCCTTAATCACTCTGTATCCAACGGCCCGTGTTCTGCCCAGCAACAAAATAAACAACCTCTGCAAGGCTCGAACCCAGGACCTGCACACCATAGACAAAGTGATTTAGCACTAAGCTATGACAGCTATACATAAATCTGATGTTTTCAAAAACATATCATCCAGCCCAGTCATGCAACAATATAGAGAATGTATACCAGCATCTAGACGTATGTGCGTGTGTAAACAGATACAACATATCTATATATGTAGATATATATATATATATATATATATATATATATATTTAGAAATATATACATACATATATATATATATATATATATATATATATATATATATATATACATGCAAATGCCTACATTGACACATATATATGTCTACACCTATATGTCTACATATACACAGCAAGCTACATATATGTATTCAGATATATATCTATGTAGGTATATATGGACATAGGTATATATATGTAAGCAGATATATATATATATATATATATATATATATATATATATATATATATATATATATATATGTGGCCATACATCTGTAGATAGTAATGGTAGATTAAAAAAAAAAATATGTCCACATGCACCGTTAATGGGGTTGATAGGCCAAACAATATACGTCTTGTATGAATTGGCATACCCCCCCCACCCACAGCCAAACACATCCGCCCTGCAATACACTAGCAAGTATTGCCTATCCCATAACCAGGACCTGCCATGACATGGGCACAAGATGTTAACAATACTACATCCCACCTGTATGATGTCAGGCTGGTATTGATAACATGTCATGCAGTACAGTCTGGCTCCCATAGGAAATGTAAAATGTGGAAGCTATCAACATCCCCAGGATAGATATACACAGACAGATATATGCACATACATATATATATATATATATATATATATATATATATCTATATATATATATATATATATATATATATATATATATATAGATATAGATATAGATAGATAGATATACATGTGACTACACATACACACGCAGATATATGTACAGTAAGATACTTATGTAGTAGGTGCACACAATATGGAACAGCCACTATGCCTACAGTTAACACCCTAACAACTGGACACTGGATGAGCCACCCATACAAATGACATATGTTGCCTGCAACATATACCCACAGAGAGGTCATAGGATAAAACACCACACAAAGGTTTGCAGAAATGGAATACATTTATTTGTGTACTATAACAGATTTATATGCCATGTCATATAGCTGTTCAGACACTGACATCCATATCAACAGAGTAATGCAACTGTGAAACAGTTATACTAATACAGTAGTCTGGAAAGGTCCACAACTGTTGCTGTCCAGGCCAAGACCTTCAGATCGTACAATAGTAAAAACAGACTGGGCCACAGGATACCACACAATCAACAGTAGGTGATGCAGGTGTATAGTCCAGCAGCCTCTATCTACGCTCTATTCACAATCACTAGGTGGTAAAGACTTCAGTTGACCAAATGGGATGTAACTGTTACATAACAAGGCATAAGTGACACCATCACAGGGACACTGGCAAACAGAACAGTCTGTATGGCAGGAGGCAGTAGGCCTGCAGTAACCCACTTTATGTAAGTAATGTCAAGATAGGTGACATATATGGTACTGTATATCCAGATACCTTAAGGCAGCTCACCCCTGATACCCCCACATGTTGTAACAGCCTAGGTTATGTATGATGCATCCCCCCCAGACTCACTAATACAGGGCCATATACCATTGTTACATACACTGGCCTCTGGAGTGCATATGGGCACACATGTATTGTGTAGGCGTATGTGTGGGGGATACAACAGCAGTGGACTGCTGGCAGGAATGGCAGCGTGATATACGTATATGTGCATATGTATCACTATCTGTACATGTGTAGCCAAATATTGCTCTGTATATATATATATCTGGGTGTGTATATGTATATCTATGTTGATATGTATATGTGTAATTATCTACATAGATATCTGGATAATCATATGTACAGATATATTCACTATATATCCTGAACATGGGGTGTAGCCCTACCTCAGCCCCTATAGTCCCATCTTCGTAGTGCAAGGGGATAGATGTCAGGCATGTATAGCAGGTATATTAGCAGACTATTGCTACTATAATAGGGATTGTCTGCACAGACATGTTGTGTGTGGGAGGTCACATCTGCTTCTCACATGTACGCCATTGGCTACTGACAGACATCCTAAGGACATCATAGTACAGTACCGCTGCAAGCACGTAATGCTCCTGTGGACTACAGCAGAGATATTGGACAATAGATGTGGGCATTCTGACACACTCTGTACAGTCCAGAGGTATACACAGAACCCCTTAGTGCAGAACATGTGGACCAAGCCTAACCATATGGATGTTAACAGCCATGTAGATGGGTATAACACATAATGACTGGTATACAGTTGCGCCCATAGGTTATGCATTCACACACCCCTGTCTGTCCTGACACATAATAACTGCTGGTACAGAGGTGCCATGGCCACATACTACCTACTAGTTATTGACATACATCTGTACAGCATCCCACCACTCTGTCTGACATACATGACTGATAAGGGAAGCCCAGCAGCAGTAAATCTGGCAAGTATCTGGACATGATACCCCACTGGGTAAGTACACTAAGCTGCCAGGCATGTAACAAAGCACTGTACAGGCTACAGGCAGACTGGCTCAACACTGGTCTACATCTCCTATGGGGGAATGCACATGTGCCTGCATATATAGCAGGCACTACAGGCATGTCACAGCACAGAGTAGGATACACATGTGTGAAAGTGCATAACCAAAACCAATGTGAACACAGCCACAGCCACATATGGTAAGCTAGCATAATATTACAGTATATGGACTATCTGTTCAACACCATCCTCCTATGTGCCACTCACACACTAAGCCTACATATACTGGTCCGTTACACAGTGTGGTCTGATGCCTATCTGTGGTATGTGACATGTGTGTGTATGGCCCTACAAACATACGATAACATACAGTGGAGCAGCATGTACCATCAGACAGGATGGGACCTAGGACGTTGACAACTACCACAGTCTGCAGACATGCCAAGGTACAGACTAACAATACATACACTGTCAACATTCACCATAAGTACACAGACCTCAGTACTGTACAAACAACCACAGTATGTCCAGGTTATGTCATCAAATATAACCCCTACTGTGCACAACATGTGTAGCAGTCTGATATCTCACTGGCTTGTTATCAGATATGATGACACTAATTACAGTGTACAGCACATATGCACCTCTTAATGCATGACATATGTACAAACATTGACTGAGTTGTGGCTGGAAGCACATACACAGGGCCAATACTGACATGTTGCTGTGATAACATAATTCATTTACTGTTGTAACAGGGTTTGTTGCAACATATTTCCTATGAGGGATATGAAATCAGTAACTGTCACAGCTATCACCATCTACAGACTGCAATCCTCACACTACCTTCTGTAGTTCAAAGATACATGTTCTGTGGATAACACATGACACCAAAGGCACTACAAACTGCCCAGTATACAGATGACCCTACAGATGGGGAGTCCCCATAAACATACAACTGACATGGCAGGTATTAATACATGTAGGACAGCCATGTCCGCACACACCCTGTTAAACCAACATTACTCCAAATGCAGTATAGCAGCACTTACAGTCTGGAGTCAGGTCAGGCACATCCCCCTCCTGTGTTTTGGACTGTTTCCACAGTGTATGTTGTCAGAGGTAAATCCCCAATCCATCTGAGATGCTGTTTGCCAAACAACAGAATGAGTTCCTGCTCACAGTGAATGAAAAGGACCAACACAAACATGATGTTCCTAGATAGTGGAGTGTGTTTCCATGCAACTGGCTATGGGAATTTTACCACAGCTGTTCCACATGCAATCAGCTAGGGAAGGGCTGCAATAATTGCAGAGGCCACCAGCTGATCATGAGCATTACCTAAAATACACATGCTGCTGCCTAAGCAAAGCAGGTGTAGGTCTCCACGTCCACCAGTGAGGGAGTGAGAGAGAGGCAGATAGAGGCAAAGACAAGTCAGGGAGGGGTGGAGAGTAAAACTAAAGCATGTTTGTGTCACACACCTACCAGCACAGGGTACCAAACCCCTGAAGACTATGTAGTGCTATCACTGTGCTATACAGTTATTGGATGCGCCACATAGGCTACCTGTTGTGGACCCCTCAGAACATATATGTGATGGAGTGACATCTGCAACGGGGATATGGTAGCTATACGGTAGGTGAAGTACACGTGCCTGTCCACATGGACAGGTGCCACCATCAACACAGCCACACTCTCACAGGGACACACACACACACATTGACACACTTGGCAGGGCCAGGATTACAACTGATACTAGTGAGATTGCCACAACACATTACTGTGCAGGTATCACATGCAACACACAGGCCATACAGAGGTTATATGGGCAAAGGGTATGGGGAGTTGTCTGACATCAGACAGCATGCTTCAGTATGCCAGTGGGGGTTGTAGTGAGTGTGGATGTGATCATATGCATCATACAACACACACACACAAACACACAGGGTGCCAGTACTGACATGCATGGGTGCATGTATGCACAGGTGTGTGGTGATCAACTGTGCCAGTGGTCGACTGCACCAGATGGCTATACAAGGCTAGGTGATGGGTATACCTTGGCATAAGGCCACATGACAATGGTCTGCTTTGTGGCTCAGGGCTGTAGTTTCTGCATTTGCCAACACAGGTGGGTATTGTAACCACCATTCAGTCACCTGGGGACTATTGTGTGTGGCCAATGCTGTGCATTGCTTGCCATGTATGTGTTCCTTAGTCCATGACATGGACGGTGTCTGGGATGTGCACACCTCCCATATGCATGTACAGTGACATATGGAACCGTACCTGGGGTGTCTGGCCCATGTTGTATGCACAGATTGTCATCAGATGTGCCAGTCTTGGCAACCTGTGCCGGCCACTGGTAATGGACAGCTTGTTTACCCTGCACCTACACTGATAGCATGCTAATGGCATTCCCTGGTGTCAGTGGCATCTGTCCATACAGGGCATGCTTTCCGGCATGGTATGACCATTGCAGGTCACATGTGATGGCACCACAGGTGTTGCAGATGTCCAGTGGGGAACATGGGGAAGGTGCACTGTCTGCATATACATGCCTATTGGACAGATGGACAGGGTGCCATGTCCTCTGTAGCCCACTGCAATCACTCCATAGTTACTATCAGTGCCCAATATGCAGTGTACTACTCACATATTTGCTGTTGCCTAGGCATGTGTGTGTGTGTGTGTGTGTGTGTGTGTGTGTGTGTGTGTGTGTGTGTGTGTGTGTGTGTGTGTGTTTATATATGAGACATGGGTTGAGAGTGTGCTCTGGGTAATACTGGGGTAGCTAATTGTGATTGTCTGGCATTGATGTCACATGTGTGGGTATGTATTTGCACAACAGCTTCTTGGCTATTTCACATCTGTTATCCCTGTACAGTGGACATTGTGATATTTACTAGGGCCAACTCATAAGAAATTTGCCAAACGCGCTCCACATTGGGTCCGGGTGTCACACACTCACACCCACCTCTACACAGGATATGAGTCTCACACGCACACACACACACACACACACACACACACACACACACACACACACACACACACACACACACACACACACACACACACACATGCACACACGCACACACACACTGTCTGGGAGTAGAACCTCTACCTAACTGGTTTATTACACTACAGCACTACGCAGTTATAGTACACACCATGGAAATTACTGGAGTACCCCTTCCCCAAAGGTGTATATCACATTGGATAACATCAGCACGATTGCCAAAGTAGGACATTTGAATTGTAGTGAGTGTGGCTAGGCTAAAATGCATTTGCTCCCTACACAGACAGTGACACACAGACACAAAACATCTGCAACCGACGTGTGTGTATAGAACCCATAACAGAGGTTTATATCACACTACAGCATAGAGCTGTTATATGACGCACCATGGAGATTAATAGAGAACTCTCCAAAGCCGACTTCACACTTCCTAAGACAGAAGTGGCAAACATCATGACACCCATGCAGATGGACAATACAGGTATGACTGCTGAATTCTACACAAATGCACTTTATAAGCACTTACATGAGTGCATGGATCATGCTATCCCTAACAGAACCAAGATGCTATCCTCCAAGAAAAGGAAGCCAATCTGGTTGTCCTCTGCCATAAACAAATGCTACAACAGAAGAAAGAAACTGTTTCAAAAAAGAGTAAAATCCCATGACTGGAGGAACTCCCTGGTCAGCCTCAGTAAGAAGCTGAGATCCCTCATAAAATACTCCAAAGCTAGTTACAAAAACAAAATTGCCACTGACTCTAAAGACAACCACAAAGCATTCTATAGCTATGTCAAGAATCTCAATGGCAACACTCAGATCTGCTCTGAGTTACAGCACAATGACACTAAATATACAGAACCAACTGATATTGCCAACATCCTGGCAGACAGGTTAAGTGTAACTTTACCCCCCTCTCACCACCTAGAGGGCCCATCTCTTTACCAGAAGAATGCAAAGTTCCTGTAATCATGGCTGCACAAGTAAAAAACACACTCTCCAAAGCCAAGAACACAGCATCCATGGGACCTGACAATATCCCAGGCTGCATTCTACATGAACTGCAGAATGAATTGGCACCCCACCTAAGTACCATGTTCAATCATAGCCTCTCCTCAGGCTCTGTGCCCACTGAATGGCACACCATGACAGTTATCCCTCTCCACAAAGAGAGAGCCATGATGGACCCCGGGAACTACCGTTCCATTAGCCTGATGAGCCTGGTCTGCAAGGCCATGAAACGTATCATCATGGAGCTCATAAACAAATACATTGGTAATCTCCAAACTCTGGTTTGTAAAAGGCAGATCATGTCTCCTAAACCTGATAGACTTCTCTGAAGCAGTCACCAAAGCCATAGATGAGGGTAAGGTGGTTCACACAGCCTATCTAGATCTATCCAAGGCTTTCAACACCATCCCCCACTCTGGAATTATAGATAAATTCACTAAACTAGGTATAAATCCCTATGTCACAAGATGGGTTGCCAACTGACTCATGGACAGAACCCACACTGTGAAAGTAGCAGACTCCAAATCTGAATTCAGGCCAGTGACAAGTGGAGTACCACAGGGTTCAGTCTTGGGTCCTCTCCTGTTTGGTATCTACTTCTCTGACTTACAGACTATCACAGAAGGTCTTTGGCTAACAAAGTTTGCAGATGACTGCAAACTAGGAGCCATAATCAGAACTCCTAATGATGTGGACATCCTACAAAAGGGCCTCACTGAGACAGATGCCTGGTGTCAAAGCCATGGCCTGAAGCTCAATGCCAAAAAGTTTATTGTCATCCCCTTTGGTAAAAACTCTGCACCCATGAACTACTACATAGGTGGTAGTCTACTTAACACCAAAAGTGTGATAACGGACCTTGGGACACAGGTGGAAAGTAGTCTCTCCTTTGATAATCACATCACCACAATAGTCAGAAAATCCTTCTATGTGGCATACCTCATCACAAAAGGTTTCTCATCCAGAAAAAAAGAGGTCATTGTTCCCCTCTACTCATCACTCATTAGACCCATTATAGAGTACAATGCCCTTTTTGGTATGTACCTCACAAGACATCTACAACAACTAGAAAGGCCACAGAAATACCTCACAAAGAGGATTACTGGCCTCAAACAGATGCCCTACACAGACCGTCTCAAAAAACTCCAGCTTTACTCCGTTGCATACCACCTACTCAGAGGCGATCTCTGCCTAACATACAAAGCTATGTCAAACCCAGAGCTATTGGACATGCTCCACTTAACGAAATCCCAATCCCTCCGAGCTACACACTCTAGGGTCCTAAACCTTGTCACTACAATAAACAGAACATGCTGGAGGGATAGATTCCTGTCCCAGAGACTTCTCATACTCTGGAACAGACTACCTATCTATGTCAAACAGAGCGCCTCGTTAGCACTCTTCAAGAAAAATCTTGATGATTGGATGGGAAATAGGAAATTAACCCCAGGCATCACTTCTGTGGCTCTGCTCGACAGGGGCACAGGAAAATAATTTTCTTGGGTGGCAAAAGCCAGGGTACCTTTTTGGCTAGACTTATATAGGCCTTAGGGCCAATAGCCTAGTACCGACCTATGAACCTATGAACTCCTTCCCTAATGGTGTATTTCACAATGAATGACATCAGCAGGACTGCCAAAGTAGGGCATTTGAATTGTACTGAGTGTGACTAGCCTATAATGCATTGCTCCCTACACAGACATTACAACACACACAAAACATCCAGATCTGCCATGGGTGGGAATAGAACCCTACTAGAGTTGTAAATCACACTACAGCAGTACGCAGTTACAGGACGTGCTATGGAGATTACTGGGCTACGTTCTTCCCAGAGGTGTATTTCTAGGTGGATGACATCAGCAGCCTTGCTAGAGTTGAGCATTTGAACTGTAGGGAGTGTGACTACCCTAAAATGCATTGCTGTCTACACAGGCAGACACACACACACACACACACACACACACACACACACACACACACACACACACACACACACACACACACACACACACACACACACACTTGCCATGTCTGGGATTAGAATACCTACCTAACTACTTTATCACACTACAGCAGTATGCAGTTACAGGACGCGCTATGGAGATTACTGGGCTACAACCTTCCCAGAGGTGTATTTCTAGGTGGATGACATCAGCAGCCTTGCCAAAGTTGAGCATTTGAATTGCAGGGAGTGTGACTACCCTAAAAAGCATTGCTGTCTACACAGACAGAATCAGACAGGCACACATACAAACTTGCTATATCTCGGATTAGAACACCTACCTAACTACTTTATCACACTACAGCATTTTGCAGCTACAGGACACACTACGGAGAGTACTAGACTACAACTTCCCCAGATGTGTATTTCTAGGTGGATGACATCAGCAGCCTTGCCAAAGGTGAGCATATAAATTGTAGGGGGTGTGACTACCCTAAAAAGCATTGCTCTCTACACAGACAGACACACACACAGAACCACATGCACACACTGTTGCCACAGGTAGGGTTAGAACTCCTACCTAACTACGTTATCACACTACAGCAGTACACAGTTACAGGACCTTCTACAGAGATTACTAGGCCATAACCTTCCCAGAGGTGTATTTCTAGATGGATGACATAAGCAGCCTTGCCAAAGGTGAGCATATAAATTGAAGGGGGTGTGACTATACTAAAAAGCATTGCTGTCTACACAGACAGAGAGAGACAGACATGCACACACAGTTGCCACAGCTGGGGTTAGAACTCCTACCTAACTATTTTATCACACTAGAGCAGTATGCAGTTATGGGATGCGCCATGGAGATTATTGGGCTAAAACTCTCCCAAAGGTGTATTTCACAGTGGATGACCTCAGCATGCTTGTCATAGTGGGGCTATGAGGAGGGCAGTGTGTGTGCATAGGCCATAACCCATTCATCTAGGGGTTGACACTCCACATGCAGGCACAACCTGGGTCATGTTTCACAGGTACGAGTATACAGCTGCTAGATGACTACTTCCTTGTACAGTCATGTTATACAGCTGGCACGTACACCACATACTATGTCATGCTGACAGATACCGGTGGCTAGTATCTGCAGTGAGTGACATCTGACCCTCTTGTGGTTGTGGCCCTTTGGCTGTGTGCTGGGTGGGACAGGCCTGGATGTCTCCTTGTCACAGTCACCCCCTTCCACACATCCGTGTATGTCTACCTTTGGCTTATTATAGTGTGTTGTCCTTACATATATGCCTGTATTCCTATCCACTGTGTGTGCAAAGCATGAGTGGTGCATACTGAGGAGTGTCTGCACTAACATCTGTGGCTGACAGACATGTCTGGTCCACCTGTGTTTGCAGACATGGCCTTCATGTTTTTAAGTGTGTGAGCATGCCCAGTATGACCTTTCAGTATGTTGTTGACTGACATTGCCTTCATTTATCTAAGTGTGTGGGCATGCCCAGTATGCCTGTCTGTACTGAATGCGTGGATCGAGTCCAGGTAGTTTGTACTGCAGTGCTGACCTTTGTGTTGCACGCCTACACACATTTCTACACAGGGTTGGGGGGGGTCACACCTGACTGTGACTACCTTTCTACGTAGGGTGGGGGGGCACACCTATTTCTACATTTCTACACAGGATTGGGGGGGCACATCTGACTGTGACTTCATTTCTACATAGGATGGGGGCACAAGTGACACTTGTATACATTTGCTAGGACTTTGCTGGTATATCAGGTACTCCATTTCATTCTGTAGTCTTACCTATCATGCTGACTATAGGCATACCAGTGTACTACAGATCTTAACTTTTAATTACCTACATATCAGTTTCTGACTTGCTACCCTTCAGAACTGACATCAAACTGCCTGACCTGCTGTAGTCTGTCTGTGTAGGCTGGGGGGGGGGGTTTACCCATAGGCCTCATTCAGAGGCCATAGCACAGCCTTTGTTTTTGTTTGTCTACACCTGTCCTGCTGGCTGTGACTATTGTTGTGTATGTGAACCCCTCCCCCCGACTGGCATGTGTGAGTCACTTACCTTGTGGGTGTCCCAGTATTGAGGGTGCTACTGCATGGTTAAGCACAGGTAGTGTAATGTTTGACATCCCTTTTACTGTAT
The DNA here is from genome assembly GCF_019279795.1 of Protopterus annectens. Classification (NCBI taxonomy): domain Eukaryota; kingdom Metazoa; phylum Chordata; order Ceratodontiformes; family Protopteridae; genus Protopterus; species Protopterus annectens. The sequence goes on along the minus strand of NC_056726.1, from coordinate 1,285,510,195 downwards.
GTGAGAGTCAGAGAGAGGTGTTATTCCCTGGGTCCCTCCTGTGTCAGTGTATGTGCTATGCATTGCCTCTTTGCCATGGCCAGGGCATACTGGGCATACCTCCTTCTGCCTACTGGGGCAGGCTCAGGTTGTTCCTCCTCTGCGTCACTCTGTGCCTGTGCAGGCCTTGGCAATGTTGGGGGGCTGTGTGGCCCTGCCCCATGCTGTTCCTGCTGCAGCTGTTTCGACAAGATCATATTGTGTAGCATGGCACATACAAGAACAATTTGGGTACATGTACCTGGTGAGTACTGCAAGGCTCCACCGGATGTGTCCAGGCACTGGAACCTTGACTTGAGCATACCAAACACATGCTCTACTGTTATTCTGGTCTGTGCGTGTGCCTCATTATGAAGTTCTTGTTCAGGTGTGTGTGCATTTCTGATGGGTGTCATCAGCCATGGCTCCAATACGTATCCAGCATCCCCCACTAGGTGACCGTCAGGGATGTCCCCACTGGCAAATCTCTGGTACAGCTGCATCAGATGCCAGATGTGTGAATCGTGATAGCTTTCAGGGCAGCCAGCACACACATTCATTATTATGCCCTGGGCATCGCACACGACCTGGCAGTTGATGGAGGGGAAGCAATTGTGGTTGATGCAGACCCTATCCCTTCACCAGGTGGTGCTTTGATGCATATGTGCATGCAGTCTATAGCACCCACTACCTCAGGGTATTCTACTATTTTGTAAAACAGTTGCATATTGATGGTAATGCCTCACGGGTGTTGGGGAAATATACGTGCTCACCGACATGTGCTGACATGGCATCCAAGAACTGGTGAAGTACCCTGGATGCTGATGCCTGTGAAATCCCCATCATATCCCAAGTTGGCCTTTGGAAGGTACCTGTAGCATGTATTTGTAGGCCTACACATACCTTGGTATCCACTGGGATGGGTTCCCCTCTGTTCTTTGTGTGAGGGGTAGCTGGCACAGCTCAACAATTTGCTGTAGGAGGTCCCTGTCCAACCTATAGTTCTCCACTATCTCCAGCTCATGTAGCCCCTGGTAGGTTACCCTGGGTCTGTACACTCTTCTCCGTCTCCTCACTGTGGGTTGGTCGACAGCATTCACATCCTCACCACCCTCAGCCTCTTCCACAAGTTGTTGTATGATAGCTATTGCAGCCCCTATCATTTTGCTGTTGTGAGTGTTAAAAGTTCCCAGCTTGTTTACACCGGTGGTGTAGAGTGTGGGAAAAACCAGAGGGGAAGGTGTCTGCATAGTTTACAGTAGTGTTCTGGGCTGGGCTGATCTGCTGCCTGTGTAATTGGCTGATTCTGAAACATTTCACCTGCCAGCTAAACTAGTTCTCCTTGATTACCTTCCTACTGCTGTTTTCCCTTCCCATTGCCTTCCTGTTTAAGCCCAGGGGTGCGCCACACAAACACAGTGCTCAAATGTGCACAGTATTGCTATTTCCTGGTTTAACTTCTTTATTTTTCCTGTAAAACCCGGGTGCATGGAGCGCACACACCCCCTAGCTTAGCTGTGCTAAGCTAGGAGAAAACCAGAGCCACAGGACTCCAGTCCGCTTATAGTATGCCTGACACACACCCCCATGATGTCATCTAACTCCTAGGCTTGCACCAAGCTATTCCTACTCTTACACTGTTGGGACCTGACTCACATGCTGGGGAAAACTAGGATTTACTATCCTTCTCCTCATTTGCATAGGATTGCCTGCTAATGCATAGTTACATGTCTCACACTGAGCCTCCCCCCTTAGCAGCCACTACTCACTAGCCATGTTGTCTTCTGCCTGCCATTGACTTGCATGGCAGAATAGTGATTTTTAGTTAGACTGCTTATTTTAGGTTTATTTTGTTATTTTCCCCCTGATCCCATTTGCACGTTGCTGCCCTACGCTTAAACAGCCGAGATCGGCTAAAAAAAATAAAAGTTGATTTTTGTATTTTTTTTTAGTGTTTGCAATGCCAATGGCCTTATACCTGGCCATTGGCATGCTTACTACATGATATGCAGCCTTTATATGGGGCTGTCACTACCCAAGTACATTTTTGCAGCTAGCACTAGTCCTGCACGGACGGTTGCAAGCTTCCTGTATTGCAAAATCACCTCATTTGCATAGATTTCTCCTGCAAATTGGGTGATTTGCATACCAGGGCTTCGTCCGTGTAGGATTAGTGCAGGAGCGCTCGTGCACGCCCCTGCAGGCTGTTCCTAGATTGCACGGCAGACATATTGCCTGCTTGAGCTCCTGCACCGATCTTGCACACCGTGCAAGCTTTTGAGAATCCGGGGGATAGTGTATGGTATGGAATTAGATCTGGTGGTCAGTGTAGGAGAAGCATCTGCTAGAGATATCACACCAAAACTGCTGCAGTCTATCCTGAGGTGTGTGACAAAAGGAACACAGAAAGTAACTGTGGACCACTGGAGTGACCATTCCAGCAACTTAAAGTGCACAAATCAGATTACAGAAGACCACGAAACGTCTTAGCTTTGTTTAAAGTGTGGTGATGTATACTACTGGAGTATGGTTACTTTGCTAGGTCCCTAATGTGAATAATTATGTTTTATTTCTTAATAACATCGGGTGACATAACTGTTGCTATTTATACTAGATAGGAAGAGTTATGCTGTTGTGATTTTTGAATTTTTTTATAGTTTTGTTTAAAATTTGTTACTGCATATTAAAAGTGTGGTTAGTTTGCTAAGTTTCTGTTGTGAATAGCTATTTTTATTGTTTAATGCTCACTGGTACAACAATATTGTTTCCTGCCCTGGGTATTTTGATTTCTAGAAGAAGGACTGTAATGACTGTTAGACATTAACCTTTCTCTTCATACAGGCATATAACCACATGAAGAAGGGTGGCACTGTGTAATTAGATGTGACAGTGGATAACCCCTAGGCTTACCTGTATATAATGGATTAATGGGAATAGTTTTAATGGAAGCAATAATTGCAGCATAGTTGGTGTCCCACTATTTCTCTGCTGTCTTGTTTTATCCTACAATGTTCAAGATGTTGCTAAAGTTTTAGATTAGTTGGTTGGGTGGGTGCATGCATAAAATTTAGTCAAAAGTATAGAATTAAATATTTTGGATGAGATGGTTGAAAATGCATCTTGAAAGTAATTGTAATGAATCCTATGTGTCATCATAGGACATTACTAGGCTAATGGCCATGGGGCCCTTATAAGCCCAGCCAAGAGTTTATCCCCAAAAAAGAAACCTCAATCAGCACCTCTTGCCTCTGTCAGTGAGGGACACAGGTGAAACCCCTGGGAAAAATTTGTGGTTTCCCATTAACTCATCAAGGTTGAGCTTGAAGAGGGTCAGCGACATCATCTGTTTGGCATGTATGGGGAGTCTATTGCAGAGTTGGGGCAGCCTCTGGGAGACAAACCTGTATCTCATGGGTTCATAGGTTCGTAGGTGTGTACTAGGCTAATGGCCCTGGAGACTTTACAAGCTTAGCCCATAGGATTACCCTGGCATCGTTCCACCTGACCTTAGTTCCCAGTGCCTCTGTCGAGTAGAGCCACTGGAGTGATCCCTGGAGTGAATTTTCAATTTTCCATCCATTCATCAAGATTTCTCTAGAAGAGAGCCAGTGCTCTGTTTGACATGTATGAGAAGTCTATTCCATAGCATTGGCAGTCTCTGGGTTATGAACCTGTCCCTCTAGCATGCTCTGTTGATTGTGGTAATGTGGCTGTGGTCTCTGTACCGTGTGGTGCAGAGGGATTGGGATTTCTTTAGATGTAGCATTTCTAACAGAGCTGCGTCAGACATGGTTTTATAAGTCAAGCAGAGATCACCTCTAAGTAGGCGATATGAGACAGAGAATAGCTGGAGTTTTTTGAGTCTGTCCATATAGGACAAATGTTTAAGGTCTAGGATCCTCTTTGTGAGGTACTTTTGCAGCCTCTCCAGTTGTTGCAGGTGTTTAGTGAGGTACATGTCAAATGGGGCATTGTATTAAATGATTGGCCTAATGAAGGAAGAGTAGAGGGAGACAATGACCTCTTTCTTCCTGGATGCAAAACCCTTAGTAATGAGATGTGCCTCATAGAAGGACTTTCTGACCACAGTGGCAATGTAGTGGTCAAAAGAGAGGTTGCTGTCAACCTGCATTCCCAGATCTCTTATAATGCCTTCTGTGTTCAGTGGACTACCACCGATGTGGTAATTCAAGGGAACTGGGTTTTTCCCAAAGGGAATGACAACGCATGTTTTGGCATTCAGCTTAAGGCCATGGTTCTGACACCAGTCATTGGTCTCAGTGAGGCCTTTCTGTCGGATGTCAACATCACTTGGGGAGTTAATAATAGCTCCCAACTTGCAATCGTCTGCAAACTTTGGCAGCCAGAGTCCCTTCATGTTGGCCTAGACTTAATAGAAGTAGATACCAAACAGGAAACGACCCAGGACCGAACCCTGTGGGACTCCACTCATGACTGATCAGCAGTCTGACTTGGAGTCAGCTACTTTCACACTGTGGGTTTGACGTGTGAGCCAGTTTGCAATCCACCTAGTGATATAGGGGTTGATGCCTAGCTTAGTGAGTTTTTCTATGATTCCTGAGTGGGGAATGGTATCAACGACCTTGGTCAAATCAAGGTAGAATGTATGAACCACCTTGCCTTCATCCACATCTCTGGTGACTGACTCAAAGAAGTTGACCAAGTTGAGCAGGCATGATCTACCCTTCACAAAACCAAACTGTGTGGGATCCAGAGTTTGGAGATTCCCTATATCCTTGTTTATTAAGTCCATGATGATGCGTTCCATAGCTTTGAATTTCAGACTCGTCAGGCTAATGTGGCGATAATTCCCAGGGTCTGTAGTCGCACCTCCTTTGTGGTGAGGAATGACTGTAGCAGTGGGCCATTCGGTAGGGACAAAGCCTGAGGTGAGGCTGTGACTGAACAGGGCACACAGATGAGGTACCAGCTCACTCTGTATTTCATGTAGAACACAGCCAGGGATATTGTCAGCAGGTTTTGTTAATGTCACATATTAGATTTAGGCCTTTCAATCAGTAATGTGTGAGGAGTTAGACTTATGGATGTGGAGCATCTCTAGTAGAGCAGGTTCTGAGATTGCCTTGTAGGTGAGACACAGATCACCTCTGACCAATCTGTATGATACCGAGTAGAGTGATACGGATTTGAGCCTGTCCACATAGGACAGATGTTGGAGGCAATGCATTCTCTTTGTGAGGTATTTCTGTGGCCTTTCCAGATGATGCAGGTGTTTGGAGAGATACATACCAAAAGGGGCATTGTACTCAATTATTGGCCGAATGAGGGAGGAGTACAAAGAGGTAATAACCTCCTTTTTTCTGAATGCAATCCCTTTACTCATGAGATGAACCAAGTAAAAGGCTTTTCTGACCACTGCCTGTACATGAATATCAAATATGAGATTGCTGTCAACCTTTGTACTCGGGTGTCTCACCACAGGTTTTGTGCTTAGGGGGTTGACATTGATGCGGTAATCAGAAGGGGGCTTTTTGCCAAATGGTATGATAACACATTTTTTTGCATTTAACTTAAGACCATGACTTTGGCACCAGTCATTTGTTGCTGTGAGACCCTCTTGTAGTATGTTAATATCATTTAGGGAGTCAATGACAGCACCCAACTTACAGTTGTCCACAAACTTGGTCAGCCACAGACCTTTTGTCTTTGCCTGGGCCTCTGAGAAGTAGTTCACCCAGTCTAAGGTGGGGTAGTGGAAGTCACTAAGGATTAGTGTGTTAGGGGGGGTACCTTGATGAGTCAAGTAGGTCCAGGTAGGAGTAGTGGGTGTCCTGAGTCATGGACAGGGTTCTATTGCTGGCTATAACTTGGTTGGCTGGATAGGTTTTTTGCCAATTGTCAGTTGCACCTGGAGTAGTTCTAGTGCATCATGCTGGCAAACCAGTCTGGAAGTGTGCTTGTCTTTAATGAAAATAGAAACTGCATCACCTCATACCTCTCCATTGTCCAAATTGTTGCAGGATGTCCAGATTTTTGCCTCATATTTTTGGTCTTTTCTTCTTAAAATGTGTGGTTTTCTGGCAAATCACTGAGGAAATGATCTGACTTCATATCATTCAGAAAATATACTCTAATGCAAATCCTGTTTTTCCGGCAACTTTCTAAGATTATAAGAGCAATATTTAACATGTATTCCTATTTTTGGCCTTTGTCCCTCTTTATTTTGTGCTTTGTCCAGATTTCTTGCACAGAGAGGTTGAGAGGTATGCACTACCCTTAGTCTTCTCAATCTCATTTTGGGGTCGGGATGTGTGGAATGAGGTATAGCCTGGTAAGGTAGGGGTGCTCTCTGCAGTCTTGAACCAAGTTTCTGTGACTGCACAGATGTCAGCATCTTCCAGTGCTAGCAGATCCTCAAGTGAGTGCATTTTCAGGTTAAGGCTCCTAGAATTAAGTAGCATGACCTTCAATTTGCTTTTTGACAGATCTTTAATGTTGGAAGATTTGTATTTGGGACATTGCCTAAAAAAGGCACAATGGGGAGGCAAGACCCTTGGATAGAATCCTTAATCTCAGGGGTGACAAGTGGAGGTCATCTGTGGCAAAATATAAAGGCCTGTCAACCATGTCACCCCAGGCAGACAGATACTGGATCTCCTTGGAATGATACCATAAACTAAGCCAACTGTTGAAGTCAATTATTTTCTGTTGGCATTGTGGTATCATTCTTAGTGAAGGTAGTATGCTGATTAGGGCTAGGGTCATACCTGCCTGGGACACATACTCTGAGAGCTCAATCATGTCTCTCTTCATATAGTCCAGGGAGTTACATCTCAAGTCATTCACACCAACATGAACAATGGCAGAGCCATACTTGTACTAGTTGTGGAGAGACTTACATACGTGCTTGAAATGGTGGATTCTGGCAACTGAAAGACAACTGAATGTGATCTTGTCTTTGTCAAGCCTAATGAGGGGGACATCAGTGTGTCTCACAATTGAGTCACCAATGACTAGTACGTTTGGTTTATTGTTGTGCCTTATGGACTGTGTGAGTTTATTGCTATGCCTTATGGGCTGTGTTTGTGAGACACTGGTGTGTTGTCTGCTGTCTGTGATGTGTTTGGTGTTGTGTGTGGAATGTTTGTGGGTGTGTTTTGGAGCTCTCTGCTGTTTAGGAAAGGTTTTATTGAGGACATCTGCATAGGTGTGTGTGTGTGTTGTGCTTGGCTATGTGATGTGGGTGGTGTGGTGTTTGTACTGGCAATCTCCTCTTTGTCAGGAGTACTGACTGTGGCATGAGAGAGCATGGATTCCAGGTAACTGATACAGATGCATTTCCCGCAATTAGAAGAATTGTGTGCTAGGAGAAGAGGATTGCCAGTGAACATGAGGGAGTTGCTACACTGTCTCAGTAGGCCCATGTCAACCAGGCTGGCAGGAGATACTGATGGCAATTGTCCAGACATAACATTCCTAAACTTGGATGGACTTATGGAGAGAGGGTTTTGATAAGGGTTTGTCCACAAGTGTAGACCACAAAAACCTTCTTAAATGTAAAATAACTGGCCTGAAGGCCAAGTGCTAAAACCAAAACTAAGAGGGTTAGAGTAAAAGACAAATTTAATCAGGCTACTAACAAGCAGTAATAAATATAGCAGAATAAAAGCACTTCAACACTTAAGAGCAAGCACCAAGGCAAAATAAGGTAATAAAGTAGGAAGAACACAATTACAGTAAAACCAACTGAAAAAAGTTTAAAATTTTGTGTGTGTGTGTGTGTGTTACAGTAAAGCATATCTGTTGACCAGTTTATTGATATCTCATTATTCATCATATTTCCATTATTGGTTATAGAATACACAGAGTAAATGCTGGAAGCTACAATGGTAACAAGATATCCTTGCAGAAGATAATTATTTAAAAACCTTGGAGTACTTAAGTTTACACTCTCTTATTTATCAATATTGGATAAAATGACCAAGTTGAAAATATTTGATATAGGTTTTGTGCTTGTCGTACTTTTGTATATGAAGGCAAAATTGTTGCAGTGAAAAGGAAGTTTAGCCACTCACAGATAAGTGAGCTGAGGAACAGTTCATGCTAAGAAGTGATGTTTTGCAGTCTGTATTGTCATGGAGTAGGAACATTGAAGCTTTCGATTTCCTCAAGTCTGGGATTTATTTATTTTTAATTTTATTTTGCCATTTGTTAACCGGGTATGTCTGATTGAGAGGTAGCCCATTTTCAGAGGAGGCTCAGGGGAGAAAGCCCCTTACAGAAACAAATACAAAAACATTTACAAAAGCAGTTGCAAACAGAGGATAACAGCAATCATGGGAAATTTTTAAATATGTAGACTACACCTTAAAAAGTTGATTAAATAAATAACAAAGTCATTACAGCTATGTAGTTTGATGTGAGGTGGGTCTCAATTAGTGAGGAAGAAGATGTCAAAGGTAGTAAAAGGGGGTTACTAGATAGACATAAGGTACAGAAATGAAGTGTAGAGAAATGTGAGTCTGATGAAAGTCAATTATTTATGACAGGGTGGCCAGAGGGGATTTAAGGGGTTTCAAGGATAGCAAGGTGTAGCTGGAGCAAGGAAGTTCTGCTTCATGGGCCGCAGATAACATGTCCAAAGTAGAAAGGTGACATACGTCTATGATGGGATGGTACAGAAAAATTCATTCCAGTGCACAATGCTGCCTTATAGTAGGTCATGATGCAAGGGCGGGGAGATCTTCTAACTAATTATCAGTGTCAGTGACTCAACAGGTAGCACACTTGCCTTTAGTGCTGGAGGATCAAAAACCAAAAAGTCCTGACAGTAGCAATGTAGGACTGGAACCGGTGGATATTTAGACAGTGATGTGAGACAACAGGAAGCAATTTCCCTTCTTGAGAAATATGTGGAAGCAAGTAAGTGAGATACATAAGGTACTGGTGCATGTCAGTACTGATTTGAAACAGATAAGCTTGACATCCTTGAAAGGATTCTGTCAGAAAATGCCATAGTGATAATGATGTACTTGGTAAAAAATGGGTAATGGAGCAGGTGAGACTGGAATTCTGGGAAGTCAAAGGCGATAGCACAGCATGCAATACATGTAAATAGTAACACAGAAAGCAAAGTGAGAAAGCAGGAGTGAGATAGAACATAGGCAGCCTGGAGGGGTACATTTATACATGAGGTGGGATAAGCGGGAGTGGGATAAAACATAGGCAGCCTGGAGAGGTACATTCATACATGAGGTGGGATGCAGGAAGAATAGAAAATGAGAGGTGGGGAAGCATGTTATACACATTTTATAAAGAGGCTTGTAGGATGGAGGAAATCACTATAACGTGGAGATGCAAACTCTAAAATATTTTGAGGTAGGAAGCATCTCAGAAGAAAAGTTAAATAGAAATGGTTCACATTGGTAGCCAAAAGACGTGGATATTAAAGATACTCCCAGAAACTGAAAGATCAGAAAAGGAAAAGTTGAATTAGAGAAGCAAAAATGACGTTTAAAGAAGATAAAAGGGGAGAGCAATGTTTGATACTTGCTCTTCTCCTAAATTTTAGGTCTTTTTTTTTTTGGCACATCAGCATTCTTCATTTTGAGTACAGACATTTCAATAGGAAGCCATAGATACCAATATTAAGCATTAGGGAATGCTATCCCTGCTGTACAAATAAACAAAACATCGTCTAAGACTCAGAAACAATGTATGAAAGAGTTCTTAATATGAAATAAGTTTTTTTTGTGTGCTATACCTGGAAAAACAGTGCCGGGAAAAAAGTAAACCTAAAACTTTATAGTATACCAGATTATGAAAGAAAAGCAATAAATGAATAAATGAAAAAAATCTTCAAGTAGAAGTTATTAAAGATTCCCAAAGTGAATGAAACAATCCAGTTGTGCTCTAGTTGTGTTGATCCCTAAACTGTATGTTTTCATAAGGTTTTGTATAGGATTTATAACATCTTGTGCTCGGAGTGGATGAGCTCATAAAGTGGATAGACAAAGAATTATTTTTTTACTACCCTAGATTTAGCCAAAAGAGAAATGGTAGATTCTCCTCACCCTTGACGCCGGGCAGAAGACAGTGTTCCCTCCCCTGAACGTCTTTCTCATTACACCATCTTATCCTTTGGACTTCATGGAGCTCATGCCACTTTCCAAGGGCTCATTGATGAAGTTCTGCAACTTCATGCCAGATATTCAGCTGCATACCTTAAAGATGTAGCAATTTATTCAGAATATTGAGTCCAGACTCTTGAGACTACTAACTGAATCTACCAAAAGTAAGCTTTGTATAACAGGAGCCAGATACTTAAAGCACAAGACTGGGAAAGGAGACATTAAACCCCAAACAGACAAAAGAAGATACTGTCAGAAGCTGGTATACACCCATTGACAAGTGAAAGCATTTTTAAGCTTAACAAGCAAATAGAGAAAATTTACATTCAGCTTTGTTACCATTAACCTGTCCTCTGAAAGACCATAAATAGGTAAGGCATCCATTCAGATAAGGCAGAGAGTAGATGACATTTTTAGCGAACTGAAAGCTATGACTACCATCCACATAAAATAAAAGTAATCTCTGTCTGTATTCAAGCACAACTTAGATCTACGGATAGGAAACAGAAAATTTGCCCCATGACTGCCCCCTGTACTACTAGAGGACACAGGCAGCTCCTAAATGCTTTATTCCATGCATGCATCCCCTCAAATTATCTATGGTATGATCCTAGTTATTCTTATTAGGGTTAATATATACTTATCAACCATGGGAGAGGTAAGGCCAATCTATAACTGAATGGGACCGTTTATTTCAAACACAAAAAGGGAAACTGGCTAGGCTTAAAATGGCTCATAAGGACAGCTAGCCTACTACTCATCTATAAACTTATGAAACTATGTTATGTGTAAAGCTGGTCTTGATTGCCCCTGAATTTACTATGCCCTTTATTGTCTGCACTGTTGTATAAAAAGTAGGTTTGGGACTGTGTCATCTCAGAAAGTAGGGATGAGGAACTCCTGGTATGCCATCAAATTAGGAAGCTAAGTAAGGCTAGGACAAGCTACTCTGCCATAGAGTAAACATTTCTGCCTTTTAAGTGGGCATTAACTTTTCTACAATATTACCTATGGGATTGTAGCTTTACTTTAATAACTAACCATGTATTCCTGCAATGGCTGTACAAGCAACGGGAACTAAACACCAAATTATAAAGATGGGCTTTTCCATTACAGCCTTTGTTTTTTTTACTGCTAGACGTAGATCTGACAACAACCAAGGAATGGAGATGGTTTATCTAATTTTCCTAACTCATCCTGCTGTGTACAGAAAGGGATTCTATGCTGGGAGAGGGTGATACCCTCGTGGCTGATTCATTTATTATACTGCTCTAAATACAGAATTGCTGTATACATCTTTCTTGCAAAGATATACTTTTAACAAGTGACAACTCGTCAAATGCCTACCCTAACTACCTCCTCAGATAACCTACAACACCTCCAAGAAAAAACCCAAGATATCTTCACCGCAGTCAAAGCCTGGTTAACCAAATCACAACTAGTCCTTAATGCCAAAAACACAAAACTTCTACTCTTCGCAGAAAAACCCCTCTCACCTGACTCTCACTTTCATATTTTTTTCCCAGAGCAACACAGAAATTGAAATTGTATCCCATGTTAAACTATTAGGTATTACAATTGACAACAAACTTACATTTGAACACTCAAAAAACTCCAACTATACAAAATCTCATATTGTCTCCTTAGAGGAGATCTCTGCTTAACCTACAAAGCCATGTCTGACCCAGAGCTGTTAGACATGCTACATCTAAAAAAAAAAAACAATCCCGCCATGCCACATGCTCCAGGGACCTCAATCTTGTTACCACATTAAATAGAACATTCTGGAGGGATAGGTTCCTAACCCAGAGACTTCCCATACTCTGGAACAGACTCCCCATCCAAGTCAAGCAGAGCTCCTCTCTGGCCCACTTCAAAAGAAATCTTGACAACTGGATGGGAAATAGAAAATGTACCCCAGGGATCACCACAGCTGCCCTGATAGATAGGGACAATGGGAACTAACGTCTGTTGACATGATACTAGGGATTCTTACTGGCTAGGCTTACATAGGCCCCTTGGCCATTAGCTTAGTGCACACCTATGAACCATACTGGGGAGACAAATAAACCTAACACTAGGACCTGTAGTTTATGTATACCTTTTACATCTGGCAACAAGTTTATTGTTAACATTATCAGAAACAACTGGCATATATTAACAGCATATGAATGTGTAGGGAATATTGTAGGACCTCATCTTAAGGTAACTTTTAAGAATAATCCTAAGAAAGGCAAAACCTAGTTAAAAGTCCAAAACCAATAAAAACAGTCCATACCACGTTCAGCAAAGCAATAAAGCCACGAAAGAAGAACTTAGGCAGACAAATGTTTATTAATACCAACGACTAAATAAAACACATGTTTTATTTAGTCGTTGGTGTTTTTCTGCCTAAGTTCTTCTTTCGTGGCTTTATTGCTTCACTGAACGTGGTATACACTGTTTTTATTACTTTTAAGAATGTGAAATTTTTAAAAAGTAGGCTATGTCATAGAACAGGTCCTTCTAGTAGTAGAGTATCATCTGATAGAGCTGGTACGTATGGCTGTAGGCATTGTAATTATTGTACATTTACTGCCAATAATAATGTCTTTGAGCATCCCATAACTGGGAAGACATATACATTTCATCATTATGCTGATTGTTCAACTTGTAATGTTTATTTAGCCAGATATGTTAATTGTTCACATTTCTAAGTTGGAATGATAACTAGGGCTTTTAGAGAGAATTAGGGAACATTTATATTATTCTAGTATTAGGGATGTAAGAAATGCTATAGTGAGACATGTTCTAGAAATGGAGAATGAACATAGTTTTGTTTTTATGACACTCCAAGTGCTTTCCCCTAAAATAGATTATGGGACAATAGGAATGATTTAGAAAAGGCTGAACAGAGATGGATGGTTCTGTTACAGGCGGATAAACAGTATACATTAAATGAAGCAGTGCCTCTCAATCCATTTTTGAGGTAGGAAACTGCCACATCAATTTTGAGGTAGGTTTCTTATTTTGTTTTTATTTTCTTTTTCTTTTTGTGTGTTTTTTATTATTATATGGTTAGGGTTTTGTGTTTTGTTTGGTTCTTTTGTTGGCATGTGGGATTTTATCTCCATGGTTTTTAGTCATATGTTTGTAATATTATTAGATGGTGGATTTTTGAATATCTTGTATATGCCTTTTTATACGAGTTATTTCCTTCTGTTTTTAGCGACTGACTGTGTTTGTTGATTGCTAGATGAGGGTAGTGAGCAGGTTTTCTCATGAGATCAAGTTTAGATGGGAATACTTGTTATGAAGTAATGAAGGTTTAATTTCCCCTTATTTCATGATTAGAATAGCATTTCTAAATATTCCAAATGTATTTTCGGCTTAGAGCAGTATTTATAAATGTTCCACAAGTTTCTGAACTATTAGCTTCATTTACAAGCGTGTTTGACTTACGTCATCTGCTGAGATGGATATATGTAATGAAAGAATGATGGAATAAATTTTTTCATTTTATTTTTAGAGTAGTATATGTAAATGTTTCAATGCTTTGAATTAAAGGGTCTATGAATGAATGTATATATTTTATTTATGCATTATGTCTAGATATGTTAGATGATGGTTTTTATGCAAACTCAGCTCTTCGTTTTAACTCTACAGCTTTTTGATGCTGTTTATTTGCGGAAGGGTTACTTTAGGATGATTTTATTAATTGATTGGTGTTTTTGTAAGATTGGTTGCAATGTTTTTTAAATAGTAAGCTGAGGTTCTGTTTGTTGTACGTCTGAGGAAGCGCTGTTGATCCATGCGAAAGCATTTACTATTTTTATTTGTTTTGCTGTTTATTACTAAATATATTTTTAATTTTATGCCATGCTTGTCACTTGTCTTTTTATGGTTTTGCTGTACTTCATTGAAATGGGAGTTCGCCTTTGCCTATTGCAGTGATTTTATTGTTGTACCCCATATTGCTAATGCATTAAAAAAAATACTGCAAATTAGGAGCCCTATACAGACATAAACCATTTATGGACAGCACCACCAGAAAAGCTCTCAATAACAAGTATTTGCTCATCTCCCTATTATATGGTGCCCCCAGTTTTACTAACCTGCACTCATCTCTACAAAATAAGCTCCAGTCCAGCTACCATAAAATTGCCGACTTTGCTACAGGCAGCTCATGCCACTCATATCACTGCCATCTTCAAGCCTTAAAAGAATTAAACTGGTTGCAATTTCCACATCACCTTAACCTCATTCAAATGTCCATAGGACATAAAACTGTCTACAATCCAAATAACTACACTGCCCTTAAGAACATTTTAATACCCTATGGCCCCATCAGAACCCTTTATTCTGAAAATAAACAACTCATAACTGTTTATGTACCAAACAAAAGAGACGGACACTGCCTTTACTCAGACACTGTCGCTAAACTATGAAACTCACTTCCATCTAGCATAAACACCATTAGCTGCTTCAACAAATTTAAACTCACCCTAAATACCTACTAAATACTAAAATCTGCCCCTGCAGCTATCCAAATATATAAACATCCTATTCTCCTTGAGCCTTCCTCTAGCTTACCCCAATATTTACCCCTCAAAACCATTAGGAATCTCTTTTGGTTCTGGAAGTTATTTTAAACAACTCTGTTCTTACTATAAATCTCAAGAACCTAAACTATCATTCTAATCCCTCACCTTTTAAAGCTAACGCTCTCAGCTCTTCAGATTTGTGCGGAATGTCTAGATTTTTGGCTCACATTTTTGGTCTGTTCCTCAAAAAATGTGTAGTTTTCTGTGACAACTCATTGAGGATTAAAGCCACTAAATAATAATGTGCATCTGAGTTTCAAAGATTCAACTTTATTGTCATTTAGGACCACACATGTGTAGCCTAAATGAAATTTTGTGCATCAGCAACAGAAAGTAAAACAACACATACAAGTAAAAGAATGAACACAGCTAAAATATATAATCCTACTCCCAGTATGAGTACAAAAGAGCAGAAAAATTCCAACACTTGAATACAGAATAAGTATACCCTCCCCTAAGTGATAATAACTTGTCTATTTAAATAAAAAGCACATTACAGACTGTACTTTGCCTAAGTTGACTGTCTAATATTGCACTTGATAGGGATAATATAAATAAATATTGCACTTACCTGGAATTTGTTCAGTATATGTTATACAACAGACTCTAGGTACTTGTGATAAAAAAAGAAAGAGCTGACTTAATGTCCACTTCTCTGGAACTTATGCCTGAGTTCAGACTTTATATCCTTCAGAAAATGCATGCTAATGCAATACCTGTTATTCTAGCAACTTCCAAAGTTTATAAGAGCAATATATAAAATTTGTTGCAGAACTGGGGCATTTGCACCCCATTATTTTTGGTTTTGTTCAGAATTATTGCTCTCAGAGATTGAGAGGTATGCATACACTGTTAAGAGGAATTTACCTTTCATAGAGGGGAGCTTGAGACTGAGAGCAGAGACACTTGGTGGATGCTGACCAAAAAGGTTGTAGAAGTACCACTCAGATGGTTGAACATCCTGTGGATTTACTTAAGCAGTGTCAGGTACCAACTTGTGGATATACCTGTGGATTGCAAGGCATCTCGACCTAAAATGAAATACCAGCTCTGAATTAAAAATACTATTGTATGCCACTGAGAAATTTTAAAAGCAGACAAAAACAGAAATACAAAGACCAGAAATTTTGTTAAGCAAAATACATTTGTATTCTTATAAGTTGCAGGTTAGGTGAACTTTTCACTGTACATAAACTAAACTACATGGTCTCCACTGTGTTACAAGTGAAAAGTCATATTTGCGAACAGTGTTTAGAGTTGAAACTAAAAGTGAATGCTCATGTGAATGAACATTCTTCTGAATGGTACTTTTGCCAGTAGCCTTTTGCATGAAATCTCAATGAAACAGGGTAAATTAATTTGTCCTTGCCCTACTAACGTGTAATCTCAGAGCTGGTATATGTAATTAATGGGGGTGTGGGGTTGCAGGCTGACTTGCCCACCAGCAAAAACCTTACTTTCAATTAGTGCATTTTTGAGTGTTTTAAATTCACTTTAAAATTATTTCTGTTCTGTGATTAACTCTTTTGACAGTTTGATATTTCGTGAGCTATATATGGGTGTTAGTAAAATTACCTAGGCATCATAAGATCAACAGTCAAAGGACTGACAATCATAAAACTGAAACGTAACAAGACCTTAACTGAAAAATACTGAAACACAAAATACTGACAAAATTGAAGCTATACTTGAGGGGGGTTTATGCCCTTTCCCCATTGTTGTGTGACCTCTGAGTTGGTGTATATATATATATATATATATATATATATATATATATATATATATATATATGTGTAAAATTAGCAGTGTGTGTGTGTGTGTGTGTGTGTGTGTGTGTGTGTGTGTGTGTGTGTGTGTGTGTGTGTGTGTGTGTCTGTCTGAATGCAGTGTGCGTATGTATGTATTATCTGTGTATTCATGATGTTTGTATTTTTTTAACTTATTGATGATGCACTTAACAATTTTAATTAGCCACAAGAGACTGCTATCCAAAAATGATGTCACAGTCAGGAGTATTTTTAATGCTTCCATAAGGACGTAAACTTGTCTTTGGGATTTTTGTTGTTTTATTTCTTTATTTTTTTCAGTGATGAAGGTACTTTGCCATGATAAAATTAGGTATTATTAATTAACCAATTAGGCTTCAGAAAGTCTGGCATACCTGGCAAACACTTGAATGTGGCTCACTTTTAACTTCTATTTTCAGCAATAGAAGAAGATACATAATTGATTTGTAAACGGTGCGACTATTGCAACATTTACAGAACTTTTTGTCCAAAAGTATTTATTACATTGCAGTGTTAATTTAAATTAACTTTAACTTTTCAATATTTGAAATGAAATTCAGCACTCCAGACTTTTCATATATTTCTCTAATTTCTACAAAATTATTCCAGCTCTAGAATATAATATAGGACTGCTCTGTCTGTAATTCTGATCTTTTATTATTTTTTCTTTAATGACTGGATTAGTCCCACAAGGCTAGTATCCTCTTTTCAGGGGATACCTGAGGTGCTATTCAGGCTACTAGGAGAAATTTGGCTAAGGCATTGGGAAACTTCCCCTACTGATCATTGCTGCAAGTGTGATATATTTTGGCGGAGCACTTCCTGTTTCTGTTCCAGGTGCAGAAGCAGCCTGGAAAAGCAGGGAGGCGGAGTGAGAAGGAGAAGATAGAGTGGTGTAAGAAATGGAGGAGAATGCAAATACTGAAACCGTGGAGGATTCTGAGAAATGTTTCAAAGAAATTTGTTTGGTGGTAATGAGTCAGCAAAGGATGGATATATAATTACAACCCTCCAGTCAGGAAGGTTTCAGGATGATTTACTTAAAGAAATGGTGGTGCAGAGTGAGCCACAAAAATGAAGGCGATGTTTCCTGGGGAGGGGCATTATGGAGAAAATGCAAAAGGAGGATGCAGACACAATCCTGAAGAACAGCAGTGAGACAGAAAAGAAGACATATGCAGAGAAAGTTAAAACAAGGTAAAAGTGGCGTAGCAGAAAAGAAGGCAGGAGAAAATAAAAAAAACAGAAGTACATGGTAAGGATTCAAAATAAAGAAGACAAAGAAATGGACAGGTATGAAGTGTGAGACAATTTAAAAGCTCCTTTGGGTGCAAAAACACATGAGGTAAGAGCATTTATTCTTATTTACAAAGAGACAGTTTGTGACATTATACTTGATTGTTTTTCAATGGAAAATATTCTCAGAGAATATGAAAAAAAGAAACACTGTAACCCATGGAATCTTTATGTGATACAAGCATTTAACAGGGAAACAAAAAAGAAACGTAATCTGTTATTTTGAACAGAGGTAGAAAGAGAGACTTTGAATGGACATTTGAAAAGTTTGTATTAAGAAGTATTGGACATTGCACAGAAAGAGAAAAAAGTATACATATACCAAGCATAGTATGTATACAAATGTTTCAAGCATGGACATTAAAGCCCTTCTAGCTTGCCAATATGCCAAAACACTTGTTCCCATAATAAATGTCCAGGCTGTTCTTAAAAATATCTAAACTAGTACTTGCTTTAATGTAATTTGGTAGTTAGCTACTCTGTCAGAGAACCAATTAGTGCACTTTTCATTCCTATAGAATCTTCTACATAGGTTATCTGACAAGTCTCTAGTACTTTTTGTTAACCCCAAACATTCCCAGAGATAGTTGTCCCTAAATGCCCTATATATCTGAAAAAGATCTCTTAAATATCTGTAAGAGACACTGCACAAGTTCAGATATTTTAGTCTTTCATAATAACTTAGATTTTCACATCCATGGATGCCCTTAGTATATTTCCGCTGTACTCTTTCCAGTTTATTCATGCTTGTTTTCCTATAGAGTTTCCATGTTGTTATTCCATACTCAAGTTTGGGTCTAATGTAACTAACAAACAATTACTTCATTATGTTTGATTTCCTAGACTTTATAAATCTTTTTATACAACCTATAGTTCTATAACTATCATTAGCCAATTGGTTGATATGATTAGAAAAACTCATAGTTGAATCTACCCATATACCCAGGTCCTTAAATGAGTCTACAGTTTCAATTACTGTGTGCTGTATTAAATATTCACCTTTCAGTTTATGTCTCCCAAATCTCATATGTTTAGTTTTTGATGTATTTATCAACATATTATTCTCCTCTGCCCAAATGGTCAATTTAGTCAAATTATTTTGCAGATATCACAAACTGAATACCCACAGGGTACAGAACTAGTAAAATAACAACGGAATAGTGCGTGGAACCTCTCGATCAGTCAGGAGTGACATCAGTCTCCTGACTGCGGCTGTTAACTCAACAACAGCTGCTTCCATGAGTATAAAAAATAAAATAAAACAGTAAACGTAGTCCAAAACAAACTGCCAATCGTGCCAAAGCCAGATTCCACAAATAAAGACAAATACCACAAACTGAATACCCACAGGGTACCGAACTAGTAAAATAACAAAAGAAGAACCGCATGGCTTCTTCAGAGTAATGCTTTATTCTATTTGCTACTAACAACATTAATATTGTATATATTTTTTATTCTTTTGCACTTATTATCAATATCTTTTATGTGATTTTTGTTTGACTGAGAAATTTAACTTCACATATTGTAGGTAAGATGTTTTATATATTAGTTTTAACAGCAAGTTTGGGTATTATTATTCTTCACTGGGCGTGGACACATTCAGTGTTTAAATTTGTGTAGTAATTATCTAATTGTCTAATTAATTTTTATTGGATGTTCGAGTAATTGCTTGGGTATTTAATATATGGTATGGATGATTTTCACTTACTCTGAAGAAGCCATTTGTAATGGTGAAAGTGCTTAGCAAGTGAATTTGGATGTACTCGGATTAAAACTTAAAACTTCTGCCTTGTGCTTTGGACGTGGTTCTTCTTTTGTTATTTTGCAGATATGCCTTATCTGTGACACTTGTAATCAGTTTACACAATTTCAGGTCGCCAGCATATAGACTGTAGAACACCTCAGATGAAAACGTAAGGTCTGAAAGATACAATCTAAACAAGTAAGGGCATAGTACAGAGGTTCACCTTGACTGTAACCGAGGATTTCAACTGCCCAGTTGGTGTGTGATACTTGCCATGTCCTATTTGTAAGCCATGCAGCTATCCATCTTATTAACAGTACATCAATACCTAGTTGTACTAATTTATTGATCAGTGTTTTGTGCATGACCCTGTCAAATGCTGAAGTTAAATCTATAGAAATCACATCACAGCACAATTTTTCATTCATATCTGTTATTATATTGTTATAGAACATCATGTTACAGGTGGTAATAGATCTATTTTCAACATATGCATGCTGGTATATGGTTTCAAGTCCCAACCTATACAGTTCTGACAATAACTTATCCAGTATTACCTTCTCCATTATTTTTCCACAACATCTTATGTATCTATAAAAAGGTTTCCTATTATGCTTAATATCTTTATATACATTTTCTTCAAAATTTTTTTGATCTTGTCTAACACTATGCTTAATCTGTTTGTCCAGCTCATTTATTTCAGATTTCAAAGTTGTAGTTTGACCTCTCTTCCATTTCTTATATTTTTTGTCTCTCACCTTAATCAGGTATCTTGTTCTTATGGAAATATACCCCCCTGATGTTGCGTGCCTAGATCCTGATGTTAAACAGTTTTTTTGACTTTTTGCACTCAAAAAATTTCTCTTTCAAAACTTTCCATATTCCATCTGCAGTTTTTCCACTGAACACCTCACTCCAGTTAGTTTTATATAGTAACTGTTTTGCTTCCCTATAATCTGTAATTAACCTTCTGTGCATTGGCTTATATTTCAGTTTGGCAGAATTATCTAGCAACAAATTAACCTTTATGACCCCATGATCACTGCACATCAATGGTGGTAAAACTTGACTTGAAGTTACAGTAATTTCTTTGGGAACACAAACAATATATAGTAGGCTTTTTTACAATCTGAAGCATTTGTTGTTCCTGAACATAATCTGTGAATAATTTCTTTACTAACATTGTTAAAGCAATATTATTCCAGTCTGCTTCTGGTAAATGTAAGTCCCCAGCTAATATTATTCTTCCCTCATGTGTTTCATTTAAAAAAATGTATGAATTCCTCTAGGTCATCTGCACTTGACTTTGGTGGTCTGTACACTCCAACAATTGTTATATGTTCCAAGGTTGTCTTTATTGTCACAGTTACACAGTCTATAGTATTGGTGTTATCACTGAACATGTAATAATCACAGGTCTCATAGCTATCTTTAATCCCTATCATAACACCTCCACCTGATTTTTTGTAGAATGTCTGTTACAGTAAAAACATTTATACCCTGACAGAGATGGTATCCAGTCATTGTTCTTTAAACATGTTTCACAAACTATAACAACATCAATCTTGTGGGAACGTAGCACATTTTCTAATAAAAAACTTTATTATTAATGCTTCTAGCATTAACAACCATCAGATATGCATCAAATGTTGCTATCTGTGAACTGTTAAATTTTTGACCTGGCAAAAATCCTGACTAGTGTTTGTCAAATATTGCAAAATATCTGCTGCAAAAATTCTCTTCCCTGATCTAGACAAATGCACACCATCCTGTCTGAACACGTGTGCCCAGAAGAAGGCTTGGATGATCTACACATTTCCATTTTTTAAAACAGGACATTTTTCCATGTAGGTGTTTATCCAAAAAATATTTTCATTCACAGTAACCTGACTATCCTTTCTATAGGTGATTTGTGAAAAATATATCCTAACAGCAGTACAAGCTATACTATCTAGGAGGGCTGTCAGTTTCCGACTAACAGTCAGAGAATCTTTGTTGGTGACATCATTTGTACCAACATGAATAAAAACAGATCAATACTTCCTTACATTAAGGTGTTCCAAGGCTTGTTTCACATCTTATATTTTTGCTCCTGGCAAGCATAACACTACTCGATGTTCATTATCATCTCTGCAAATATAAGTATCAGTTCCTCTAATAACTGAATCTCCAATTACAAGAATATCTTTGCTGACCATCTCTGAAGAATCTTCAGCTTCTAATCTGCTCTATCAGTTGTTACAAAGGATAGATCTTCATCACTATTAGTCTTATTAATTCCACTGTTTTCATTACGTATTAAATTCTCATCCAGCTGGCACTGTAAATCCACAGCTTGAGCCATGATAAATGTGGTGGAGAATAGGGGTGTCTAAAAATACTGGGAACAACCTAAAACACGTTCTTTTTTGTGGAAAAGAAGGACATTTAATAAGTAACTGTGACAAAAGAAAATGTTATATTTGTGGGGAAATGGTACATGATACAAGAATGTGGATTGAAGTGTAACAAAAATGGACATTTTTGGATGGATTGCAAAAATGAAAATAAGAGTAAGGAAAAAGAAAGAGAAAGAGAAGCCATTTTAGAAGTAGTAAAACCAGAAGAAAACATAGATGTGAAAAATATAATAAGGACATCATAAAAGGATGTTCTGAAATTAGTGATGAAAAAGACATAAATTGGGTGGTAGCAAAAGAAAAAAAATAATTCTAGTGGTAAAAGTTTATAAGACAGAACAAGAAAATTTAAAGGCATAAGCCCAAAAGAAAAAAGAAAGGAAATGGATGAAAAAGAAACTAATGATTGGAGGTTGGTTTAATGGTTAAGGTGTTTGAATCCCGGAAACAAGGTACGTTGTTTCATTCTCACTTTTGGAAAGGAAATTAGCTAGGCTTAGAATTGCCTATTAATAAAGCTCACCTGGTAATTAGCTATGAACTTAGGAGTCTAAGGAAAAGGGAAAATGAAAATTTTACAGTGCTTTATGTAAACGTGAACAGTGTTAAGAATATAGTAAGCAGAATATGGATTTTGAAGTGGTATCATACATGTGATGTAGATGTAATTATATTAGAAGACATACGATTTTTAACAATTAAAGAAAGATTAAAACAAAGAAACTATATGGAGGAAAGATAATCTGGAATTTGGGAAATGAGAGGTGTTCTGGAATAGCCATATCCTGCAGACGTAAAGTAAAGATATTACATGTAACTTTAGCAAATATGGGAAGATTAACCATTGTAGATTTAAAATGAAAAACACATATAATGAACTATAATACTATATGCTTATACTAATTGTAAAGAAAGGGAAATAATTTTGTCATATTTTAGACTATGTAGTGACAAATATGAATATTATAATAACAGGAGACTTTAATTGTAATTTAAGAGGCAAGTGTAAAAAGAAAGGAAATAATATAAGGAATTAGAAGTTATAAGATTTGGTAAGGTAAAACTATGGGACAAACATTCATGGATTTACAAAACAGGTATGTATAGAACTGAAACAGATTATTTTATAGTATCAGAAGGTTTAGTTATAAGAGAAGGAGAGGTAGTTGAAACAGGATTTTCTGATCATTATGCAATATTGCTAGATATTAAGGAAAACAAGGAATGTATAAAATAGGTAAATGAATAAAAAAGATATATAAGAAAGCATGGAATGAAGAAAGAAAGAGATTAGTAATTCTGTTATGGAAAGATGATATTACTAAGAGAACATTTTATAAAAATTGTTCTGAATGATGGATGATATTTAAGGAAAATAAAAGAAAATGTTTGTTTTTTTTTTTTACAGTGGCAATATAACGTGAGAAAAGTAGAGAAAGAAAAATATAAATGAACAAAATTGATGCAGTGGAAGATTTAGAGCATACTGCCAGAAAATACTTTGAGAAATAAAAATAATTATATCAAAGAAATCAAGAAAAATGCAATCACTGTTATATAAGCAAAGATATTTTTACAATGGAAAAGAGAATTATTGAGTTACTTAAGCAGATTAGTAAACAAAGATGACAGTGTAATGAGAGAATTAAATATGTAAAAGGAGAAAGAGAAATAGCTTAGGATGAGATTATGAATAGTGTAGTACAATATGTACAAGAAATGTTTAAAGAAAAAAAGAAGATAGTAAAAAAACATGGAAAGTAAAAAAAGGTTAACAAAAGAGTATAAAGAGTTGGAAAAGGTGATTTCTTTAAATGAGGTTGATAAAGTATTAAGACAAGTAAATGTTGATTTGGTTGCAGGACCAGATTGAATAGGCTATGAAATATATAAAAATTGAAGGGAATACAAAAAATTACTTTTTAAGGATTTTTGTATGCCTAGTTAAATGAAGGTTTTTTGATTAAAGAATAATGTAGTGGAATACTTAAATCCATAAGGAAGATGGAAGCTAGATGACAAAAACTGGAGACAGACAGTATTGAATAATACTGATTATAAGATTTTTATGAAAATAATACAAAAGACATTTGAAGCTAAAATGGAAAATATTATATAAGATAGTATATTTAGTATAAAGGTGAAAGGTTGTTAGGAATTATTAATGATAGTGAAATGAATTGTGGATGACGTTATGAATAGTAAATAAGATGTGAAAGTCATGATAGGAGACCTTTAATAAGGCATTTGATATGATTTGACATGAAATCTTATAGGGAACAGTGAAACAATACAATATCAGTGAGAAAGTTAGGAAATAATGTATGTCAGAGTATAATAATAATAAAGTAAAAATACTTTTAAATGGCTGGTTAAGCCAAGCGGTACATATTGAGAGTGGCATAAGACTGGGATGTCTAATGAGTTGCATACTCTTTGTATTAGTATAGTATGTGAAATAAACAGCAAATGAAGGAGATGCAGTATATAACACCCGAGGGGTTAAGAATTCCAGTTCTGTTAACATATGCAGATGACATTATAATAATTATAAAAAAACACAATTTGGATACAAGAAGTAATTTGTGCAAATGAGTGTCTAGAGGTGATAGGGATGGCTTTAAATAAAGAGAAAAGTAAAGGTTTAGGTGATGTAGTAAAGATAGGGATGTATTTTTTACAAATTTCTGTGTTAGGTATGCAGTTTGGGAATAAAGAACCTGGCTTTTCTGGAGAACACATAAATTATGATTCAGAAAAAAAGCTTATTATGATAATTTCAGTACTGATGGGAAAAATTATTTGACAATGAATTCTTGCAGATATTTTTTCTTTTATATGGGGTTCTAGATTAAACTAAGTAAAAAGAGGAAATGTGTATGTAAATAAACAGTAAAGAGGTTTAGGGTTAATTATTTTATTTATTTATTTAACATTTGTTAACCAGGAAAGTCCGACTTGGAACGAGCCAATTTTTGGCGAAGGCCCGGGGAGAAAGGCTCCAGACACATGTCTTTGTAACATGGGAAGAAACCAGAGCACCTGGAGGAAACCCACATGAATGCAGGGAGGACATGCAGACTCTGCACAGAAAACACTCAAGCCAAGAATCAAACCAGGGAACCTCTTGCTGTGAGTTGATAATGCTACCGCTGCACCACTGTGCCATCCTAATTAACTCAGTGGTATATGCTGCTTCATTAAATTTGTACAAAGTGTTAAAGTAGATCAATGAAAAGTATGAGACATTAGTAGTAAAACTGTATAAATATAAGTATGATACATTGGAGGGTATGGTAAAAAGAGTAATAGAGAAAAAAGTGTATAAATGAAAAAAATCAAATGTTACCAAAAAAAAAATATTTTTGTTGAAAATAAAAATTGATGATATACAAAAAGATAGAAAAGTTTGGCATAAAAATGTAACGATAAAACATTAATATGCAAAATCATGGGAAAATCGAACAGATGAAACATAAAAGCTCTAAAAATAAGCAACAGATTAGAATGTAAAGATTTTTTGTGGAGACTGGTAATTGATAAATTGTCAATAAAAGGAAATTTGCCATATAAAAAGAAATGTGATAGAATATGTTTACATTGTCAAGAAGAAGAAACTACAGAATGTGTTTCTGAAATGTAAAAGAGTGAAGAAGTTATAGGGAAAACTATGTAAAGAACATATTTTCGAAGATATAAAAGAAGTAGATAAAGTAAATATGGATATGACAAGAACAGAAGTAAAGAATATGTTAAAAGAATAGATAAAAAGTTATTTTATGTTATACGGGTTATATAGAATGAAAGACTAAATGAAATTTTGTTTAATGGCAAATAGATTTTAGCAAAAATATTAAGTAAAATCAGATGGTGGTTATGGAAAAAGGAGTGTAGGTCTAATAGTGATGAAAATTTAGTATGACTGTAAAGGAAATTAGGAATATGTATATCTATATATTTGTATATTTGCAAATATGTAAATATTTTGTAAATAGGTGTTGTTTTTGCATACACATAACGGGACCCTACTCTTTTCTATAGGTTTCAGGGGATCTTTTACAACCATACACCATCAGTTGATGGGGCTCAGATTAACATTTCAGTCAAAGGACAGCACACTCAGGAATGCAGTGTCACCCTTGAACTGCACTGCAAGGAAATTATCTACTTGGTGTGGGAATAGAACCCACAGCCTTCTGCACCAAAGGCGAGTGTGCTCCCTGTTGCTCCATTGACACTACCTGGCTTTCTTTTTGAGTAGTTCTTGCTGCATAGGTTCATAGGTTCATAGGTTCATAGGTTCATACTAGGCTATCTGCCCGAGGGCATTTATAAGCCTAGCCCATTGTTTTGTATGGGGAACTATACCCATTATTTTGCTGTGCCTCTGTCGAGCAGTGACACTGAGGTAATTCCTGGGGTATATCTGCGATCTCCCATCTATTGGTCAAGATTTCTCTTGAACAAGGCCAGCGAGGTGCTCTGCCTCACATGTACCGGGATTTTGTTCCACAGCATAGGGAGTCTTTGGGTGATGAATCTATCTCTCCAGCACGTCCTATTAATAGCCGTGTCGAGGTTTAAGTCTCCCGCCCTTGTGGCTCTGATGGATCTAGATTTTTGAGGTGAAGCATATTCATCAAATCTGGGTTTGACATGGCCTTGTATGTTAGGCAAAGGTCACCTCTGAGCAAGCGGTGGCGACTGAATAGAGCTGGAGTTCTTTCAGTCGGGCAGCATAGGACAGATTTTGAGACCCTTTATCCTTTTGGTGAGGAACTTTGTGGCCTCTCCAGCTGCTGCAAGTGTCGGGTCAGATACATTCGAATGGGGCATTGTACTCAATCATTGGTCTGATGAGTGATGAGTAAAGGGAGACTATGACCTCCCTTGATCTAGATGAGAATCCCTTCATGATAAGGTGGGCAGTGTAGAAGGACTTCCTAACTACTTTAGCTACATGGGTGTCGAATGACAGACTACTATCAACCTGGGTCCCCAGGTCCCTGATAACTTCTTCTGTGCTCAGTGGATTGCCACCTATTTGGTAGCTAGGGGTAACCTTGTTTTTCCCGAAGGGTATGACTATGCATTTTTGGCATTTAACTTTAGGCCGTGGCTCTGGCACCAGTTATCCGTTTCTGTGAGACCCTTCTGAAGGATATCTGTGTCAGATGTGTTTTCTACTATGGCGCCCAGTTTGCAGTCATCTGCAAACTTTGTCAGCCATAACCCTCCTGTGTTTGCTTGTACTTGGAAAAGTAGATGCCAAACAAGAGTGGGCCCAGGACTGAGCCCTGTGGGACACCACTTGTGACAGGCTTTGAGTCTGACATGGCGCCAGCAACTCTGACCCTGTGGGTTCTGTCACTCAGCCAGTTTGCAACCCATCTTGTGATGTATGGGTTAACATTTAAGCTGATGAGTTTTTCAATGATACCCGAGTGGGGTATTGTATCAAGGCCTTAGCCAGATCGAGGTAGGCTGTATGGACTGCCTTTCCCTCATCAATGGCTTTGGTGACTGTTTCGAAAAAGTCAACCAAGTTTAAAAGGCATGATCTGCCTTTGACAAAGCCAAACTGGGTTGGATCCAAAGTCTGCAAATTCCTATGTCTTTATTTATGAGGTCCATTATGATCCTCTCCATGGCTTTGCAGATAAGGCTTGTCAAGCTAATGGGCGGTAATTTCCAGGGTCTGTGGAGGCACCGCCTTTGTGAAGTGGGACCACAGTTGCAGTGCGCCACTCCTGGGTACGTATCCAGAGGTAAGACTTTGATTAAACAGCTGTCCTAGCTGTGGGTTTAATTCCTCATTGAGTTCGTGGAGCACACAGCCGGGGACACCATCGGGTCCCATGGATGCTGTGTTTTTGCTTTGGAGAGAGCAGTTCTCACTTGGGCGCTGGAGATGTTTGGGGGCTGCACTCATTTGGTATAGATATCTCTCCTTTTGGGGGAGGGGAGAAGTTTGCACTGAACCTGTCAGCCAGTATGTTGGCAATGTCTGTAGGATCAGTAATCTTCACATCATTTTGAACTAGTTCTGAGCATATCTGGGAGTTTCCTCCTAGGTTTCTAACATAGCTAAAGAAGGCCTTATGATTGTCTTTTGAGTCTTTAGCTATTTTTCTCTCGAAATTTGCTTTGGATCATTTTATGAGAGCTCTTAGTTGTTTACTTATAGTGATCAAGGGTGTCTTACCTTTTAAGGATTTTGCTCTATCTTGTAGTAGCTTCCTCCTTTTGTTGTAGAGTTTGTTTATGGCTGGGGTCCACCAGACTGGACGCTTGCCTTTGGTACAAAGAGTCTTTGTTTTGCTTGGGATTGCCTTATCCATGCAGTCCTGCAGGTGCTGGTAGAAGGCGTTTGTAAGTGATTCAGCGGCTTGAGTATTGTTTTCCGCCGGCTCGGGGCCTGAAAGGAGACCACACTAGTCTTTAGAAGTGTGAAGTCGGCTTTTGAGAAGTTCTTTACTGTGGTCTTTTTATTTCAGGTGGGGTGGGATGAGGACCTCCAGCGAGATTAGTTTGTGATCTGATCTCACCAGTGAGGGTATACTTCCGGTGTTGAACATTGTGCTCCCATGTTCGTGATGATGAGATCAAGTATGTTATCTCCTCTTGTGGGGATGGTGACTAGTTGTTCCATGGCATTTGAGTTTATGAATTCCAGGAACTTTTGGGCTAGGGTGTTTGGGCTTGAGTAGTGTTCCCAGTCTATATTAGGGTAATTGAAGTCACCTAGTATGATGGTGTTTGGTGATACATTTATCCCTCTAGTGTTTTCAGGAAGGCCATGTGAGTTTCCTGAGTTTGTGAGGGTGGCCTGTAACATGCTACAATTTGCAGAGCAGTCTTGCCTATGGTTAATTGCACCTGGATGGTCTCCGATGCATCGTGCGTTGCCACCAGTCTTGAGGTGTGGGTGTCCTTGATGAATATGGATACCCCCTCCTTTCTTGGTATTGTCCGGATTTTGGGGCCGGAACGCATGATATGAGGTAAAACCTGATAGCGCTGGGGTGCTCTCAGGAGCCTTGAACCAGGTTTCTGTCACAGCACAGACATCGATGTTCTCCATACTGAGAAGGGCCTCGAGTGCGTGCATTTTGAGATTTAGACTTCTGGCATTGAGCAGCATTACCCTTAGTTTTTTCCTTTTTGTGTTCTAGGGTGGTAGGTTTAGAATTTGAGCCTTGCCTAAAAAGGCACTATGGGGTGGCAAGAGCCTTTGCCAATATCCGAATCCCAGGGTGACAGGTGCAAGCCGTCCCTCAAGCAGCGTGGCTTGTCCAGCATGTCATCCCAGGCAGACAGATACTGGATCCCCTTTGAATGACACCAGTGTTTAAGCCAATTGTTAAAGCTGATCATCTTATCTCTGTATTGTGGCATCATTCTTGGTGAAGGTAGGATACTGCTCAAGGTCAGGGTCATACCTGCCTGGGCTACATAATCAGAGAGCTCCTCAATGTCTCTTTTCATGTAGTCCAAGGAGGTGCGCCTCAGGTCGCTTTACACCAGCGTGGACAATGACTGAGTCATATTTGTACCTGCTGTTGAGAGACCTGAGTGCTTGCGTTATGTGGTGGATTCTAGCGCCCGACAGGCAGCTTACTGTGACCTTCTCCTTACTCAGTCTGGTGAGCGGGACATCAGTGTGTCTGACTATGGAGTCACCAATGACTAGTGTGTCTGGCATTGTGTTTGGCCTTAAGGGCTGTGACTGTTTGACACTCTGACTGTGAGGTCTATGTGTTGCGGTGTTGTGTTCTGAGGTGGTGGTTGTTTGGGTGTCTGCTTTGGTGGCCTCTGCTGTTTTGGTAGATTTTTGATCAGAGCCTCGAGTATGTCTTTGTGTGTTTATGTGTATGATTTGAGGTTGTAATGGTACTATGTGAGACTGGGTCTATAGTGTGTGTGGTAACCTTCTCCTCCTGACTGGTCTTGCCAGTCCTATGTTGAGAGAGCTCAGCCTCCAGTTTGGCCGTATAGTTGCATCTCTCGCATGTATTTGTGTTTTGTGGGAGGAGGAAAGGGTTGTCTGTGTACATGAGGCAATTGAAACATTGCCTCAATATTCCCAGGTTCACCAGCTGAGCAGGAGAGGACACTAGCAACTGATCCCTTGACATGCTAGAAGGGTAGACGAAAAACTTTAAAAAAGATTCCGGGGGACGTGGGTGACCGAGAAATGGGGGGTTGCCTTTTTGGGGTACTATCTATGACAAGAGTGCCGTATCAAGGTAATAAGTACTGTAGGAGCAAGTGCTAGGTTTAATAGATAGAGAATAGTCTACTTGGAGTCAAGTAGAGTTGATCTTTTTAGTTATAGGATACGCTGATTTGATCAGTAGTATAGTTCGAGGAAGGTAGTTTTAAGGGAAAATTTGAAGAGTGGACTTTAGGTAGCCCGAATAGTTTAAACCTGCTTAACCGGCACTGCCCTAGTGTGCAACAGTGGCAGCTCCACGCTAAATCGCTCTAAATCGCGCTAATGCGCGTTTAGCACGTTTTATACCAGGGGGCTGGAAAAAGCTAGAAACTGGCCCAAAACGACCAATAAACTACTAGTTACTGGCTGAAACCTCACAAAACTGGACAAAAGGCAGCTCAATGCTTCCCACTCCCACTGGTAAGCAAGGTAGCTTCCCTTCCCCCAAATAAGGCAAAGAAACAGTACACAGGAACTACAACCAAAGCCCAGGAATCAGCAACTCTGAAACTGGACTAAACTAGTAAAGCAGGAAAGCAAGGTAGCTTCCCTTCCCCCAAATAAGGCAAGGAAACAGTACACAGGAACTACAACCAAAGCCCAGGAATCAGCAACTCTGAAACTGGACTAAACTAGTAAAACAGCTTTTCCTGGAAACAAGACTTTAGGATACTTAGGATCATAGGTTCATAGGTAGGTACTAGGCTATCTGCCCAAGGGCATTTATAAGCCTAGCCAGAGTGTGACAGCTTTCGCCACCCCACTGATTAATTAACTGATCCTCTGTCAAGCAGAGCCAATGAAGGGATCCCAGGGGTGTATTTTCTGTTACCCATTCACTCATCAAGGTTTGTCTTGAAGATTATTAGTGAGGGGCTCTGCCTAATGTTGTTTGGAATTTTGTTGCAAAAGCATGGGGAGTCTCTGTGACAGGAATCTATCCCTCCAGCATGTACTATGTATTGTTGTGGCAAGGTTTAGCTCACTAGAGCACATGGCTCGCAGTGACTTGGATTTCTTTAGGTGGAGCATGTCCATCAATTCTGAGTTGGACATGACTTTGTAAGTCAGGCAGAGATCACCTCTGAGTAAGCAATATGCCACTGAGTACAGACAGAGTTTTTTCAGTCAGGCTGCATAGGGCATATGTTTGAGGCCAGTAATCCTCTTGGTGAGGTACTTCTGTTGTCTCTCCAGCTGTTGGAAGTGTCTTGTGAGGTACATCCCAAATGGGGCATTGTTCTCTATGATGGGTCTGATGAGTGATGAGTAGGGGGGCACTATAACCTCTTTATTTCTAGATGCGAACCCCTTAGTAATTAGATGGGCCACATAGAAAGACTATCAGAGTTCTGTCAGTCTGCATTTTCTGTAACAGCAGTGGCTGTGACTCTTTTGGTTGCTCTTCTTCAACACAATTGTCATGTATAAATGTCTCAAATTCCTTCTTTATAGTTTTTAGTCATTACCATGAGCAGCAAAGGATCTTGTTTTGACTCACTGACCAGCTATTTCAGCATCAGGTAATAAGGTATCCTATGTATTTATCTCCAACCTATAAATTTGGTAGTCTGCTCAAGTTCCTGTCATAACAGTATGTCTGTCTATGTTTTCTTTTGTTTATTTCAGTCTTCTGCCAATAAGCAAGTGACCAGATTACAGACCAACTCCCTGAAATGGAGTATTCCTATGTTCCAGAGAGCACCCCTGCAATACCAGGCTACAACTCTTAGCACACTTTTTGGCCACCAAACCAGGACCAAAACACTAAAGGTGGAGAAGGATATTCACAACACCAGGCTAGTTGTCCAACACAATGCGTCTGAAATTCTCCAGGTGCAACTAACACTAGGTAAGACTGCAATCCAAATTATAGCTTGCTACAGATCCTCCACCATGCCCCAAGATTCTCACTACACCTTTCTAAACATACTGGAAAATATTAAGATACAACCAAATACCCTAATACTGGTGATTTCAACTATCCTGCCATTAACTGGGAAAACTACTTGTGTACCCATACCTTTGCCCAACGGTTCCTGGAATTCATAAATTCCAACGCCCTGGACCAACTAATCCTTAGTCCCACCAGAGGCTCCAATATCCTAGACCTGGTCATTACCAACATGGGAAATCGATGCTCCACACCTACGGTCATCCCCTCATTGGTCAGGTCTGACTGTAAGCTAATCACCCTTGACATCCACATCCCACCCCCACCCCCCCAGTAAGGAAACTGCCGTAAAAAACTTCTCCAAAGCCAACGTCATTCTACTCAAGTCAGAAGTAACAAACTTCATGACACCCATGCAGGCAGGAACTGAAAGTTTGACTGTTGAATTCTGCACTAAGGCACTGTACGAGCACATCCATTCATGCATAAATCGTGCCATCCCCAATAGAACCAAGACCCTCTCCTCCAAAAAAAGGAAGTCAATCTGGTGGTCCCTTGCCACAAACAAACTTTACAACAAAAGGAAGAAACTGTTGCAGAAAAGGGGAAAATCCCAGGATGCAAAAAACTCCCTTACCAGCCTCAATAAGAAGCTGAGATCCCTCTTAAATCCTCCAAAGCTAGTTACGAAAATAAAATTGCCAAAGATTCCAAAGACAACCACAAGCATTCTATAGCTATGTCAAGAATCTAAATGGCAATGCTCATATCTGCTCTGAGCTACAACAGAATGGCATTAAATATACTGATCCCAAGGATATTGCCAATATCCTGGCAGATCGATTCAGTGCAAACTTCACCCCCCTCTCACCCCCTAAAGAGCCCATCTCAATACTGAAAGATTGCCAAATTCCGGTAATAACGGCCACACAGGTAAAAAAACATACTCTCCAAAGCTAAGAATACAGCATCAATGGGACCAGATGATATCCCAGGTTGCGTACTACATGAACTACAAAATGAACTGGCACCTTACCTAAGTGTCATGTTTAATCATAGCCTCACCTCAGGCTTCGTGCCCACTGAGTGGTGCACAGCTACATTTATCCCACTCCACAAGGGGGGATCCAGCTTGGATCCCAGAAACTACCACCCCATCAGTTTGACAAGCCCTATTCTGCAAGGCCATGGAATGTATTATCATGGAACTTATAAACACACACATTGACAAACTTCAAACACTGGACCCCACGCAGTTTGGGTTCGTTAAGGGCCAATCTTGTCTCCTGAACCTGACTGACTTCTTCAAATCAGTCTCCACAGCAGTGGACAAGGGTAAGATGGTTTGCACAGCCTATCTGGACCTCGCCAAGGCCTTCAACACCATCCCCCACTCTGGAATCATAGATAAACTTACTAAGCCGGGCATTAATCCCTATGTCACTCGATGGGTTGCCAACTGGCTTACTGACAGAACCCACAATGTAGAAGCAGCCGATTCCAAATCCAGCTCCAGACAAGTGATAAGTGGAGTACCTCAGGGTTCAGTCCTGGGACCGCTCAATGCCAAGAAATATATAGTTATCCTCTTTGGGAAAAAAACATGTACCCGTGAATTACCATATAGGTGGCAATACACTAAACACTGAAAGTGTGATACTAGACTTAGGTACACAGGTGGACAGTGGTCTCACCTTCGATAACCACATCACCACAACAGTCAGGACATCCTTCTATATGGCACACCTCATCACTAAGGGATT
This sequence comes from Protopterus annectens, assembly GCF_019279795.1. Taxonomy (NCBI): domain Eukaryota; kingdom Metazoa; phylum Chordata; order Ceratodontiformes; family Protopteridae; genus Protopterus; species Protopterus annectens. Next base: position 1,285,476,381 of record NC_056726.1, on the reverse strand, counting down.
TTCATCCAGAAAAAAGGAGGTCATTGTCCCACTGTACTCATCCCTCATTAGACCCATTATAGAATACAATGCCCCATTTGGTATGTACCTCTCAAGACATCTGCAACAACTGGAAAGGACGCAGAAATACCTCACTAAAAGAATCACAGGCCTAAAGCAGATGCCCTATGCTGACCGTCTAAAAAAACTCCACCTATACTCTGTCGCATATCGTCTACTCAGAGGCGATCTCTGCTTAACATACAAGGCCATGTCAAACCCAGAGCTGTTGAACATGCTACACTTAAAGAAATCCCAATCCCTCAGAGACACACACTCCAGGGATCTAAACCTTGTCATCACAATGAACAAAACATGCTGGAGGGATAGGTTCCTGACCCAGAGACTCACCTGACTCTGGAATAGACTGCCCATATATTTCAAGCAGAGCGCCTCTTTGGCCCTCTTCAAAAGGAACCTTGATGATTGGATGGGAGATAGGAAATTCACCCCGGGGATTACGTCAGTCGCCCTACTAGACAGGGGTCCAGGGAAGTAAATACTGTGGGAAGAAATAGCCAGGGAATTGTTATGGCTAGACTTGTATAGGCCCTAGGGTCGATAGCCTAGTACTAACCTATGAACCTATGAACCAAAGCTTGTGATATCAATTCTCACAATGTTTGCTGTTGATCATCTCCAGGAGAGTATTCTCTATATGTATGATTCTATTAACCTGTCCATTTGAGTCCAGACTTATGCACAAATCTTCTGAATTATACAATTTTGGACATAATGACACTGTCAGATATGACACCATCAGAAATCCCCTACTTTACAAATGTACATTTAATGTCACAAAGCTTAGTTCTTTTTGGTACTAGGCATACATGTACACTAGGGATTTTAGAATATAAAGCTAGGTGAAGAAATGTCCAAACTGTGGAGTTAATTTTGTGTTTTTCAGATTAGGTATTTCATGCAACTTGGAATAATAATCTGCAAATTTTAAACGCATGTTTTCTTTACAATGAAACAAATCACTGCCTATTACATTCCACAGATAATTTATCATTGTGTATACTAGCATCTCTTTCTTTGGTTGTTGTTATGGCATCTGTTACAGATGGGTTGACTCTGCAATTCTGCATTATTTGTTTTTTTGAATCAACATTACTATCCAATACTGCATAGCTCTTTATTGGCACTTTACTGTTCCCGGATGAGAGTCATGTATCTCCTCTCAGATTTGTCTGCTCATTTCACTGGGAGCTATAATTTTGAAAACATTAACTTCCGGGCATAACTTATTTTTTTATCTGAAAGAAAAATAAGACTAAATATATTTTCTTACTGATTATGATTTCTTTTGCCAGATATTTGTTATATTTTTTCATAAATCCAGTTCTACATCAGCCTGAGTACATTTCTGAAACTATTTTCTTTTCTTCTGTTATTGCTGACTGCAGAATTACCCCCAAAAGACTTCAGTCCGTCTTCTAACTGTTCTACTTCCTCTCCTGGTAAATGTATTCTACTTAAAATATCTTCCCTGCATTATTTCTTGTCTGGTATTTATTTCACATTCAGATCATAGCACTGTACATTAAGTAACCTCTTCTGAAATTTCATAGGCATCTTGTAAAAATAATTTGTTCACTTCCAGCTGAACATCTTTACCATGCACATAGTCAAATAATTTATTACATCCTTACACTATTGCTGATGGTATCTTTTCTATCTGACCATATCTCTTTGGTGCATCTGCAAATTCTCTTGGCCTTTGTTAACTGATCTATTATTTTGTAAGCGCACAGCTCCTATACTATTCTGAATGGCACATACTGGCAAAACAAATGGTTCACTCATATAATAGTATTTTAACTTTGGTGCATCTAACTAATTTTAGCAAATTTCAAAATGTTATTTTATTCCTAGCTCTATTTCAAAGAAGCAGCTTTCTCTAACAGCTTTCTTAGTGGCATACTTCTCCCAGACATATTATCTACAAACTTTGCAGGATATTACATAATTTGTAGAAGCCTTCCTAATGCCTGCATGCCTTCTGTCCTTGACATTTGTGCAACTACTCTTACTTTTTCTGTACAGCTTTCAGTCTCACTGATGTTAAAATATGACATACAGTAAAATGGCAGATTTACCTAGTGACCTCCATTATAAGTTGGTGACATTAGATGCACAATCACTGTTTACTGTTATACCTAACAGTGAAGGAGTAGAGAGCATACATAGATGTTTGAGGGATAACACTAACCATAGTATACCCTATATTGATTTAGTGTGCTCATTATTGGAAGTTATATTAGAAAATAACATCTTTCTTTTCAATAATCTAGCTTACATCCAAAAAGATGGCATAGCTATTGGCACTTTGTGTGCCAATAGCTACGCCAGTCTGGTGATGGCTATTCGGGAAAAGGAGAAGTTGTTCCCCTTAGCTAGTTTTAAGAGGCATGTGATATTTTACACCCGTTTTGTGGATGACCTTTTCCTTTTATGGACAGGCAATGATATGGAACTACAATACATTTTTGATTAAATAAATTCACTTACACAGTATTTGAGGTTCAAGATAGAGAAGCCTGAATCCTGGATTTCATTTCTGGATGTATATATATTGAAAGGCTAGAGAACAGGTTACTTAACACAGGTGTCTATAGAAAATCATGCCATAAGAATACGCTTCTACATAGAGATAGCATGCACCCCAGTTTTGTATTTAAGAACATAATTAGAAGCCAAGCTATGCGTGCCTCAAAACTTAATCCAACAAATGAAGGGTTTGAGTATGAGTTATCTAACTTGGAAGATAGATTAATTGATAGATCCTGCAATTTGGAAGAAGTGCGTGGAGGTTTTGACTGCATCAATTTATTAAGGAGGAATATTGCTTGTCCTTACTTTGCTGATAGAAGCAGGTTTGACAGCCATATGAGTTTTAGCAATGAAAGTGGAGTTTTACAGAACCCAGAAGTTAAGATGTCCCTTTTTTATACACAGGACATTAATAGCCTCAGAGATATTTTTTTATAAAAATTGGGGAGTACTTACTGTGGCCCTAGTTTGAGGGAAGTTGTAGGTGATAGACCCCAATTCCTTTATAGGAATAGGATGAATCTACGCAGATTACTGTGTTATCCCAAGGACCTTAACAGTATTGTTATAGATCCTTCACAGTATGGTACTATACCATGCAATAGCTGTAATTTTTGTGGCTATTTAGATAGTAATACTAATTTTACACATACAGTTACATCTAAATGTTTCCAATTTAAGGTTAAAGCAGGTTGTCAGTCTGAACATGTTATATACCTAGCTAGGTGCACAGTATGCATCGCGTTTTATGTTGGTAAGACGGACAGACGACTAAGAGAAAGAATCAGAGAACACATTTATAATATACATATTAAATCCACTAAGAATGCACTTTCTAGACATGTGCTTGACACCAATGAACAACACAGTTTTAGATTCCTAGTGTTACAGGTTAATATACCTAGTATGAGAGGTGGAGACGTTAGGAACTTTACTGAGAGATGTGAATTAAAGTGGCTCATTAGGCTGAGGGCCGATCAGAAACCAGGCTTAAATGATAAAATACCTATCAGACCTATTTTAAAGAATAGGAAATTAATGATCAGATGATTGTTTTATAACAAATATATTAATATAATTTTATGATGAATTTTCTATTATGAATTGTTTATGGGATTTCTAATTTTGTTTATGATGACCTTTTACAATGGGACTCATGACATATTGTTTATTGTATAAAATAACATTTTTATAATCAATATTTTTATTAATGTACTGTTTACACTTGATACTGTTGTGATAGAATACTGAACTAGGTAATTAGTTATTCAGAAATGTCTAATTATATAAAATTTTTTAGATATAATTTTCATATATATTTTATATATGCTTTTAAGGGACAGGATGTGATGTCATAGTGATGATTAGCTTAACAGGTGTATATATCACAGTGTTATTTTAAGTAGGATGTATTTGGTCTGAAGAAGCCCTGTTGGGTGAAAGTGCTTGCCAGTTTGTTCTCTGAATAAATCGATTTGTTATATACATTCTATTTTGCCATTTATTGGACTTTTGTGAAGCCTATTATTCTGCTTTTGGTGACTTCTTTGATGAGGACTGCTTTTTACAGCTTTGGTTGGCTCCTGTGCCACTTGCTGAATTATAAATAAATCAGTTTAATCTTACAGGATATCATTTCACAGGGGTCTGCCTAATATCTGAGAAACTTTATTACTGTATGACAGTACCTCTACCCAGGCATTATTTGTTTAAAACTCAGAGTCAATTTCAAGGGTGTAGCCAGGCATACTCTCTGTACTCAAAAGTGTACATTTTTCTTTGCAACACTTACAAACTGTGAAACTTTGTCAGGCTATACTATGTCTGTAGTTGTCTAAACTAATGCTTCTAACAACAGATGTATAACTTGCTTGCAGAGAGGACTGCTAATCTAAAAGCAATATCATTAATAGTTTTAGAGAGAACCACTGAAAAATTGTCTGCATTTATTAACTGCTAAGGGGCAACATTTTGCTAGATGGGTCCATTTTTAATGCCAGGTGGGTTGGGGCAGTAAAAAGACTTTGTGAGTACAAAATGGAATTTTCTGGCTATACCCCTGATTCAGTTTACTGTTCTTAACTTCTCATAAGCCAAACAATCAGAGATGCTAGAAGAATTTGCCACTGCAAGTGATACTATTTCAGTAAGTGTCTTATATTGTTTTATAGTGATGTTATCAGTTGTGATTGACACAGTGGTACTACCTACTAGCTAGAATACGTTAACATTGTGTACAAATGTTTTCCTGGGTGTCAATGGACCTTTATACTTTAAAAGTATTTTTATAGGTTCATAGGTTCAACTAGGCTATCGGCCCTAGGGCCTGTACAAGACTAGCCATAAAGATTCCTTGGCTTTCGCCACCCAAATTTTTTTTTCCTGTGCCCCTGTTGAGCAGAGCCACAGAAGTGATCCCCGGGATGAATTTCCTATTTCCCATCCAATCATGAAGATTTTTCTTAAAGAGGGCTAATGAGGTGCTCTGCTTGACATGAATGGGCAGTCTGCTCCAAAGTATGGGGAGTCTCTGGGACAGGAACGTATCCCTCCAGGATGTTTTGTTTATTGTGGTAACAAGGTTTAGGTCCCTGGAGCATGTGGCTTGGAGGGATTGGGATTTCTTTTAAGTGTAGCATGTCCAACAGCTCTGGGTTTGACATGGCTTTGTATGTTAGGCAGAGATTGCCTCTGAGTAGGCAATAAGCGATGGAGTAGAGCTGGAGTTTTTTGAGACAGTCTTCATAGGGCATGTGTTTGAGGCCGGTGATCCCCTTTGTGAGGTATTTCTGTGGCCTTTCCAGTTGTTATAAATGTCTTGTGAGGTACATACCAAACGGGGCGTTGTACTCTATAATAGTCCTAAAGAAGGATGAGTGGAGAGGAACAATGGCCTCCTTTTTTCTGGATGAGAAACCTTTTGTGATGAGGTGTGCCACGTAGAAGGATTTTCTGACCACTGTGGTGATGTAAAAATGTATTATATGCTATACTCTTGTTCATAGGTTCATAGGTTTATAGGCAGATACTAGGCTATTCACGCTAGGGCCTATATAAGCCTAGCCATAAAGGTACCCTGGCTTTTGCCACCCAAGAAAATTATTTTCCTGTGGCCCTGTCAACCAGAGCCAAAGAAGTGATCCCCGGGATGAATTTCCTATATCCCATCCAATTATCAAGATTTTTCTTGAAGAGTGCTAATGAGGAGATTTGTTTGATATAGATAGGTAATTTGTTCCAGAGTATGGAAAGTCTCTGGGACAGGAATCTATCCCTCGAACATGTTCTGTTTATTGTGGTGACAAGGTTTAGGTCCCTAGAGTGGAGAGATTGGGATTTCTTTAAGTGGAACATGTCCAACAGCTCTGGGTTTGACATAGCTTTGTATGTTAGGCAGAGATAGCCTCTGAGTAGGCGATATGCGATGGAATAAAGCTGGAATTTTTTGAGATGGTCTGCGTAGGGCATCTGTTTAAGGCTGATAATCCTCTTTGTGAGGTATTTCTGCGGCCTTTCTAGTTGCTGTAGATGTCTTGTGAGGTACATACCAAAAGGGGTGTTGTACTCTATAATGGGTCTAATGAGTGACGAGTAAAGGGGAACAATGACCTCTTTTTTCCTGGATGAGAAACCTTTTGTGATGAGGTGTGCCACGTAGAAGGATTTCCTGACTTCTGTGGTGATATGATTATCAAAGGAGAGACTACTGTCCACCTGTGTCCCAAGGTCAATCATTGCTCTTTCAGTGTTAAGTAGACTACCACTTATGTGGTAGTTCATGGGTACAGAGTTTTTACCAAAAGGGATGACAATGCACTTTTTGGCATTGAGCTTGAGGCCATGGCTTTGACATCAGGCATCTTGTCTCAGTGAGGCCCTTTTGTAGGCTGTCCACATCGTTAGGAGTTTCGATTATGGCTCCTAGTTTGCAGTCATCTGCGAACTTCGTTAGCCAAAGACCTTCTGTGTTAGCCTGTACTTCTGAGAAGTAGATACCAAACAGGAGAGGACCCAGGACTGAACCCTGTGGTACTCCACTTGTCACTGGTCTGAAGTCGGATTTGGAGTTTGCTACTTTCACAGTGTTGGTTCTGTTAGTGAGCCAGTTGGCAATCCATCTTGTGACATAGGGATTTATACCTAGTTTAGTGAGTTTATCTATAATTCCAGAGTGGGGGATGGTGTCAAAAGCCTTGGCGAGATCCAGATAGGCTGTGTCAACCACATTACCCTCATCTACGGCTTTGGTGACCATTTCAAAGTTTCAGGTTTAGGAGACATGATCTGCCTTTTACAAGCCCAAACTAGGTGAGGTCCAGAGTTTGGAGATAACCAATGTCATTGTTTATAAGTTCCATGATGATATGTTCCATAGCCTTGCAGACCAGGCTCATCAAGCTAATGGGGTGGTAGTTCCCAGGGTCTGTGGTGACTCCCCTTTGTGGAGTGGGATAACCATCACTGTGCTCCATTCAGTGGGCACAAAGCCTGAGGTGAGGCTATGACTGAACATGATACTTAGGTGGGGTGCCAGTTCATTCTGTAGTTCATGTAGAACACAGCCTGGGATGTTGTCAGGTCCAGTGGATGCTGTGTTCTTGGCTTTGGAGTGTATGGTTTTTACCTATGCAGCCGTGATTACAGGAACTTTGCATTCTCCCAGTATAGAGATGGGCCCTTTAGGGGGTGAGAGGGGGGTAAAGTTAGCACTGAACCTATCTGCCAGGATGTTGGCAATGTCAGTTGGTTCTGTATATTTAGTGCCATTGTGCTGTAACTCAGAGCAGATCTGAGTGTTGCCACTGATATTCTTGACATGGCTATAGAATGCTTTGTGGTTGTCTTTAAAATCAGTGGCAATTTTGTTTTTGTAACTAGCTTTGGAGGATTTTATGAGGGATCTCAGCTTTTTAATATGGCTGACCAGGGAGTTCCTCCAATCATGGGATTTTACTCTTTTTTACAACAGTTTCTTTCTTCTGTTGTAGGGTTTGTTTATGGCAGGGGACCACCAGATTGGCTTCCTTTTTTTTTTTTTTTGAGGATAGCATCTTGGTTCTGTTAGGGATTGCATGATCCATGCACTCATATAAGTGCTTATAAAGTGCATTTGTGTAGGATTCAGTAGTCGTACCTCTATTGTCTGTCTGTATGAGTGTCGTGAAGTTTGCCACTTCTGTCTTAAGATGCGTGAAGTTGACTTTGGAGACATTTCTTATACTGGTTTCCCTATGAGGGGGGTGGGGCGGGATGTGGATGTCTAGGGTGATTAGCTTGTGGTCGGATCTGACCAATGAGGAACTGACCTCTGGTGTGGAACACCAGTTGCCCATGTTGGTAATGACCAGGTCTAGGATATTGCTGCCCCTGCTGGGGGTGTGGATAAGTTGATCCAAGGTGTTGGAATTTATTAATTCCAGAAAACATTGAGCAAAAGAGTTGGTACATGAGTAGTTTTCCCAGTTAATGGTGGGGTAGTTGAAATCTCACATTATTAGGGTGCTAGGTTGTACCCTAATATTTCCAGTGTATCAAAAAATGAGGAGTGGGAATCCTGGGGCATGGTGGGGGATCTGTAGCAAGCTACAATTTGGATTGCGGTCTTGCCCAGAGTTAATTGTACTTGGATAATCTCAGATGCATTATGCTGAGCAACTAGCCTGGAGGTGTGGATATCCTTAATGAATATGGACACGCCTCTGACTTTAGTGTTTTGGTCCAGGTTAGGTGGCCGAAAGGTGTGGTATGAATTATAGCCTGGTAATGCAGGGATGCTCTCTGGAGCCTTGAACTAGGTCTCTGTCACTGTACAGATGTCGATGATCTCCATTTTAAGGAGTGCCTCGAGTGAGTGCATTTTGAGGTTTATACTTCTAGCATTGAGTAGCATTACCCTCAGATTTTGCTTGCTTGTACCTGTTATGGTGGTGAGTTTGTCATTTGAACCTTGCTGAAAAAAGGCACTATAGGGGTGGCAAGAGCCTTAACCAGTCCGGAATCCCAAGGGTGACAGGTGCAGTCCATCTCTGGCAAAGCATCATGGTCTGTCGATCATGTCATCCCAGGCAGAGAGATACTGGATCCCCTTAGAATAACACCAGTAGCTTAGCCAATTTGTCCTTGTACTGTGGTATCATTCTGGGTAATGGCAGGATGCTACTCAGGGCTAGGGTCATACCTGATTGGGCTACAAGATCGGACAGCTCCTTCATGTCTCTTTTCATGTAGTCCAGGGAGGTACGTCTCAGGTCATTCACACCAACATGGACAATTACAGAGTCATATATGTACTTGTGGAGTGACCTGAGTGCGTGCGTTATGTGGTGGATCCTGACACCCAAAAGGCAGTTGACAGTAACTTTCTCCTTGTTTAGCCTGGTGAGTGGAACATCAGTATACCTGTCTATAGAGTCACCTATGACTAGAGTGTTGGGTACATTGTTATGCCTTATGGGCAGCGGCTGAGTGGCACACTGAGTTTGTGGGCTATGTGTCATTTGGGTTGTGTTGGGGGGGGGTGGCGATTGCTTGCATTTCTGCTTTGGAGGTTCCTGTTGCTTGAGCAGATTTTTATTTAGAGCCTCCGAGAATGTAGGTGTGTTTTGTGTTTCTATGTGCGTGTTTTGGTGGTGTTGGTTTTGAGGGACTATGTGATGAGTGTGGTGTGTGTCATATGTTTACCTTCTCCTCTTGACTGTCTAGTTCAGTTTTGGGTAAAGAGAGACTTGCTTCCAGTTTGGCTATATAAGTTCATCTCTCACAGGTTGTAGTGTTGGTTGATAGGAGGAGAGGGTTGTCTGTGTACATGAGGCAATTGCTGCATTGCCCCAAGATGCCTCGATTCAACTAAAATCTGGCTAGTTCTAAGGGAAGAACTGAAGAGCAGACTTTATGGCGCCGGGAATAGTTTAACCCTAGCTAAGTGGTGTAGTTTATATTCAATATTTTCTTGCACATCTCTGCATCCCTTGTCAGCAACCTCATTTAAGGGCTTGTGTTCAAGTTTATGATGTATTTCAGACCTTACAGAATCAGAACTTTTCACTTCAGTGGTGCCAATCAGAGCATGTGTTCTCACTGTTTATTTTTAGTTGTGTTCAACAACATGGAAATTCTTTTGAAAATAAAAATAATAAAATTAAAGAATAAAAAATGCCTTCAGAGAAACCAGTAATCTACTGCACTTCTTTCCTAAAGCACAAGCACTGGAAGTAATAACCTACAATGATGATTTAAAAAAAAAATAGGCAGATTCCTTATTAGCCATCAAATATATCATCTCTTAAACCTCTCCATAACTCAACAATCCTTTCCATCTCTTAGAAAACTAGCCGATATCACCTCAATTCTAAACTAGAATCACCATCCAATGCATAATACTATAGATGCATCTCACTTTTGCCATACTTAGGAAAATTGCTAGAGAAAGACATCTATTTATTGGTCACAGATTATTTTTACAGATATAATGCTCTCTCTGTTAGCAGCACATAATCACAAAAGGCTGGGCCTACTTGGTTCACTAATTATTCTCGCAGACCTCACACTTACCAACTAGTGTCTTCTAACAGGATCTGTTTGTGTTGACTCATCTAAAGCATTTGTTACCATTAAATATCCCCTCTGCCTTAACACCCTCCACTCCTTCAGATATGGCCCATCTAAGATATTCTGATTCATAAACTACCTGCCCAGCAGATTGTTTCAAGTCAAAGCAAGTGACCCATATTCCACTATAGGTAAACTATCTTCTGGAGTAACCCAAGGCTCCATCCTTGGCCTCCATTCTCTTAACAGTCTCCATGGTGTATCAACCTTCTCTCAAGTCTTACTCTATATAAATAATTTCATCATTTTCAGATCAAGGCCAACCTGCTAATTCATCCTAAAAGACCTCCAGTCATATCTTATCTCTTAACTCTGGTAATCATCAATTCCTTTCCAGATAATTAATATGAATCCCAAAACTAAAACCAAATGAAATACAAAGTTATAACACTCATATCCATCTCAAAACACCACCTATTTCGAGGGTTGGGAGGGTGGCCTAATGGTTAAGGTGTTTGCCTTACAAACACAAGGTGCAAGGTTTGAGTCTCACAAGGGATAATTGGCTAGGCTTACAATGGCTCGCAAGGGCAGTTAGCCTAGTACTAACCTATGAACCTATGAACCTATGAACTAGAACTTACAACTGGTTTTAAATATCTTAGCAATATGCTTTTTCCCTGTCTACGACCTGATACTGTAATCTGCTTAAATCAAACTTGAGAAAATAATCTAGTTTTATTATTATATCTCTACACTGTTCACCACTGAAGCCCGCACTACTTTAAATAAATGCATTTTCCTGTATTATCAAGAATGCAGACTACTATTGGAGTACTTTTGTAAGAAAAAATTGCTAGGCCCAGAAATATGTTCCTCCTATATCAGTACATTTATCCTCCTTTGCCTACCCTATAAGCATCTCTACATCACCCTATCCTGAGCACGATGCCTGACTACTTTAGAATGCTCTGATTTATGTCTGCTTACATAGTGGTCTAAAACTCCATTAATTCCTACATCTGTCCAAAAATTTATTTGAAACTGATATCACCACAACTACTAATTAATTTCAGTCCCACTCCAATAATGCCCCCTTCTGCACTGACAAGTCAACTCAGTGACCGGTACTGAATGTACCTTTTCTTTTCTACGTGCCAAACTCTGAGGCATCTTACCTATAAATATCGGGTTTTACCCAATGAAGGGGCCCTCAATCAAATAATTTTAAGAAAATATACTAAAACATTTCAGTGCAAGAGCAACATGCACATGCGATCAACAAACATCATAACTTAAATCCGTATTCTGTAGCCTTAACCTTGAAACCATCAATGTTAACATACAATCCACTGTGGCTACATCAATTCAAGCTAAAGATATTTGTAGAATCATATATTCATATTGTGAAAATACTGTACATATCCAAATAGTATTTGAAACCTTCTTGAACAACTCTTTTAAATTCTTAATATTGTTACTTTTTGTACTTTACATTTTGTCATATTTAATTTTCTACTCTGCATTTATCTAATGTGTTTTCATAAATTTTGTTAAGTTAAATATTTTTTAGAGAGAACTTTCAATTATTTTATGTGACTCTGGGCTGTCGCTTAAATGGATACATCTGGTTTAGACATTACTCACTCAGTTAAGAGATATATAAAAATGAATAAACATACTTGTTTTTCATTTCATACATCTTAGAAAAATGTTATTTGCTAGTGTAGGACAAAACTTCTCAATCTTACAGCTACATCTCCTACATGATGGTGGAGTTTTCACTGCAAATTTTGCTCTTTATTTCATAACTGTTTTTTTTTCATACCATTAAAGTTCTCCTTTTCCATATCTGTCCTTTATTTCTCATTTTGCCACTTTGTCTTGCATCTTATCTTACACTCTTCCATTTCTTCATTTAATTCTTTTAAAAGTGTATTATTCATTTCATTTAATCAGCAGACATCCACAGATTTTTGATATGGTAAAGTGTATTTGTCATAATAATCTGTTTCTTTATGCATCATTTTTATACCACAATGTATTCCGTTTCTTATTATTAAATCATACAGGTCACCAAAGTCACAGCCTTAAGTTCAGGTCTTCAGCTCAGTGACATAAGGATATGTTATAGATATGAAATTTTCTCCCACGTAAAGTACAGATAGCAAATAAATGCTTATTTCTTTCATAGGTTCATAGGTTCATAGGTTTGTACTAGGCTAACTGCCAGCCATTTTATCCCTTGTGAGACTCAAACCCTGCACCTTGTGTTTGTAAGGCAAACACCTTAACCATTAGGCCACCCTCCCAACCCCTTAGAAGAATATACCTCCACAAAAAGTCTGGTTACTATTGAAGTCTGCCAGGGCTCATTGCTGGGGCCACTGCTGCTTGGCTTCTACTTCCCTGTAGTCAAAGCTGTCTGGCTCATAGGTTAGTACTAAGATAACTGCCCTTGCAAGCCATTTTAAGCCTAACCAATTACTCCTTGTGAGATTCAAACCCTGCACCTTGTGGCTATAAGGCAAACACCTTAACCATTAGGCCACCCTCCCAATAGGTTTGACACAGTTCCTGACCTTGCGTCTTGTTGGTGTAACTCTGTCTTCAGCATTCTTGAAGAAAAATAAAACATTCTTCTTCTTCTTTCGGCTTTTTCCCAGTTAGGGGTCGCCACAGCGGATCACCTGTCCGCTCATGATTGGCAGTGGAGTTTTATGGTGTCGAGTTGCCAGCCCGGCGCCCAACCTTCCACAGAAGGCACACAGACGCACACACTCACACCTAGGGCCAATTTAGAGTGTCCAATCCACCTACAGCATGTCTTTGGGATGTGGGAGGAAACCGGAGCACCCGGAGGAAACCCACGCGACCACAGGGAGGACATGCAGACTCCGCACAGAAGGCACCCCAGGCGAGAATTGAACCGGAGAACCTCTTGCTTTGAGGCGGCAATGCTAAACGCTGCACCACTGTGGCCGCCCCAAGAAAAATAAAACCATTAAATGCCATTAAGGCTGCTTCTACAGTAACATGCTGAAGTATGAAATACTACACCAAGTAAATTCCACAATCTAAAACTTACAGTTTACTGCTAAATTTCTATCAAGTGGAAGATTCCTGGCGGTTGTCATTGGACAAGTGCCTTCACTGAGTTATACTTCTGTGCTTCCAAACAACTGAACTCTTGGAAGCAAATATATTTCTTTACTTCTACAGATATACTTCTTAACCTCTGGTACCTGGTAATGTCTGGATTGTAGATAAACTTGTTACGGTGTAACTCTGTACTCTAGGCAAACATACTATCACAACCAAAGTTGTCTCTTGTCCATAAGTTGTGATGATGAGCTTCTACATTCCCCTGGGGGCTTGCACAGAACCTTACACCCTCAGTACCATATTATGGTAAAGACCTTAGCTCTGACATCTTGTCAATTAACTGTGATATATTTACAAATCACAGTTGGTTAGGATAGTAGAGCACAGCACAATAGCGAAAATCAGTATACAAATTATATTTTAGTACCTAGTTATTGGCTCTTGTGCTGTAGCGTCATGTGACATAGTACAGTAGAACAGCTCTTGGGTCATGAATAAGAGCAGCATGAAACTGGGCAATGGAATGCTGTGCAATTGTGGCACTTCATAAAGAACTGGAGTTAGTTGCACACTGTCATCATGAATCGAGATTCACATCAATGACATACAATCCAGAATGGCAAATTCAATACCTAGTGTGCAGAGTATCTGTGCACCTCTGTATACATTGTGTATTAATCCCAGGGCAAGTCTATATGACTAATCTCACTGATGTCTTTAATCGGAGTAGCCACTTTTCAAGAATGAACACCACATGGCATGTAGCTTCCTGTTATGAACTCATTAGCATTTAAAGCTATACTCCCCATATAAATACCTTTTGAGGATGGTTAAATCCATGTAAGTGAATCCCAATTTACAGTAAGCTACCGTATTCCTTACCGATGAATCCATATACCGTTGCATCCATTAACTATATAATAATACAGGTCATGCACTTTGAGTGGGGGGGGGTCTTTAGGTTCTCACTACTGATTCTCATACTTGTCTTCATTAAATCATTATAAACAGAGCTGCAATATCCTGCAGCTCGCTACTGTGAACTACTGTTCACAAAAACTGAAAATACTTCTGACACAGTAAATCAAAACCAAAAAAATCTAAAGGTGTTACTGCTCAGTGTTAGGAGTCTGATCAAGAAACTCTACTCCCTACCAGATCTCCTCACCCTAAAGAATGCTGACATCTGTGCAGTCACTGAGACATGGTTTAAAGCCATGGAGAGTACCTTGGCATGATAAGGCTATAATGCCTTCCACATTTTCACCAGGTGGATCTGTCTCAGTTTACATCAAAAATAAATATATATCCATTCTTGTCAAACAGGATGATGCACTTGAGCTTCTCCACATTCAAATCACCACAGGCAAAATCCCAAACCACTTCCTTGCAAGCTATAGGTCCCCCTCTATATGACAGGAAACCCATAACACATATTTAAGCTTACTGGAAACACTCACCATCCAACCCGTACCTTATTCATAGGCAACTTTAATTGCCCTACTATTAACTGGAAATCATATATGACGCTAAATTTGCAGGCAGAGAGATTCCTTGATTTTGTAAACATAAACTTCCTAGACCAGATTGTCAATACACTGACCAGGGTTGCAAACATACTAGATATGGTCCTCACTAAAATGGGAGAGCACTGCACACTCCCCTTATGTAATATTCTCTCTGGTAAGGTCAGACCACAAAATGGTCTCTTTTGAAGTAAAAATAATCCCCAGAATCCCAGGTAACCATGGAATGTTCAGAAACTACTTTATAGCTAACTTCCTACTATTAAGTGAAAACCTGGCACAATTTCAAGCATGCCTAAACCCTGAGAACACTGATGCCTAAACAGAGCTGTTCTCAGAATTCCTATACAAGCATCTTAATAGCATAGAGGTAGCTGTACCCATGAGGACGAAGTACAGAACTAACTAGAAAAGCAAGCAAGCCACCCTGGAATTACATCAATAGGCTTTATAACAGAAGGAATAAAATCATTGGAAAAATTAGGTGTTGTACCACCCAGCAGGATAAAAGCACTCTCAGAAAACTAATCAAACAATTCAAAAGGCAAATAAAGTCTACCAAAGCCAAATCTGAGGTAACATTGGCCTCCCAGGCCAAGGACAGTCACAAGGCCTTCTTTAGCTATGTCCACAACCTCAAAGGCAATACACAATTCTGTGCAGTCCTCATTATTAATGGAGCCATATGTACTTAGGCAGAGGATATAACAAACCTATTTCAGCCAAATTCAGCTCTAACTTTACTCTCTTTCTCCCCCTCAGCATACTCTCTGCAAATACCATCAAATATAACTCCCCTACTATCACTAGCAAATAGGTCCTCAACGGTCTCTCCAAGTCAAAGAACACTGCATCAATGGATCCAGAAAATTTCCCAGGCTTCATTCTAAATAGCATAAAACATGACCTATTAAGCCCTCTGTAATCACTATTTAAAAGTTGCCTCCAAACAGGCTTCATGCCTTACAAATGGAGAACAGCAGCCATCATTCCTCTGCAGAAATAAGGGCCATCTACAGACCATGGAAACTACATACCCATAAAGTCTCACACGTCTCATATGCAAAGTCATGGGAAGAGTCATCATGGAAATGATCAATCATGACAGGAACTTCCAGACAGTGGACCCAACCCAGTTTGGTTTTGTCTGGGTCAGGTCATGCCTATTCAGTTTGGTGGACTTATTTGAGAAGGCTACTAAAGCAATGGATGAGGGCAAAACAGTTCACACTGCCTACCATGACCTGGTTAGGTACATGACACAAAATCCCATATGAGTATCTACCTCTCTGATGTCAAGGCCAATGTCAAGGGCCTCTAACTGACCAGATTTGCAGATGACTGCAAATTAGGAGTAGTCATAGAATCCTCTAATGATACTAATGTTCTCCAAGAAGGAGTGACACAGACAAATATCTTGTGTCAGAGCCATGGACTAAAACTAAATGCCAAGAAATGCATCATCGTACCCTTCAGGAAGTCATTCAGCTCTGGTAACTATCATATTGACAGCACACTCCTAAGAACTGACTTAGTAGTCAGGGACTTGGGGACACATGTAGACAGTAATCTAGACGTTGGTTATCACATGTCAGCAGTAATGAGGAAATTAGTATAAGATGCACAACTTATAAACAAAGGTATGGCATCTAGTTCCAAGAGGGTCCTTGTTCTACTATATCCATCATTCATCAGGCCTATCATTAATGCTCCTTTGGTATGTACCTAATCAGGTATATCCAATAATTGGAATGTCTACAGAAGTTCCTTACTAAAAGAATACAGGGCGTAAGTAACATGTTCTATGCAAACCGCCTCAAAACCCTAACCCTCTATTCTATCATCTGCAAAATAGATAACATCAGAATTACTTGATCTAGGGATTTAAGCACCAGAATTCCCTGTTCAAAAGATTTAAACCTTGCCTGTGAAATAAAGAGGACCTACTGAAGAGATGGGTATGCATCCTAGAGACTACCACTTTTCTAGAACAAGCTCCCAAGCCATGTAAAGCAGAATTCCAAGTGTAACTTGGACAATTAAATAGGGAAC
The DNA here is from genome assembly GCF_019279795.1 of Protopterus annectens. Taxonomy (NCBI): domain Eukaryota; kingdom Metazoa; phylum Chordata; order Ceratodontiformes; family Protopteridae; genus Protopterus; species Protopterus annectens. The sequence goes on along the minus strand of NC_056726.1, from coordinate 1,285,459,555 downwards.
AGGAAATTCATCCCTGGTTTGGCACCTATGTCTCTAATGGACACAGGCAGCCTGTAAATGGTTCTTCTCGCAGGGCATAGGCCTCTGCTTATAACTGTTTCATCTCCCAAGCCCCTGTTTACACTTATCAAGGATGTCAGAACTTATCAGAGACTTAGGAAGCATTGCTAGGTTTAAAAAGACCCCACTGGTCATTAGCCACTCCTACGAACTTATTAAGCTATGAGCCAAGAAAACCCTTTATAGTTGGCAAAGATTTACAGAGCCAGATATTCCTTGCAAATGCTAGATTAATTTTTGTAAGTGTTCATTAATTCTTTAACGTACTGGAACTTAGGAAGCTGTTTTCTTATAGAAAGGTGCATTTTACAGTGTTTAATATTTGTCAGGGTAATTTACATATTCTCTTGGATGCCTTGGAAGGTGGTTTGCTGATTGTTTTGTTCATACACATTTGTGCTTCACAGGGATCTCTTAGGATGAATACTCTTTGCCTCTGTTCAGGACAATAAGCTTTCTTCCTTACATCTTTACCTAGTACCCATATCCTTGCTGTAAAGAGATCATCTATTTTATATGCCAAATATTTCAGAATATAAAACGTTCTTCATTTCTCATATACTGAAAAGTAGTAATTTTATAAAACCATGTTTTTATCTGTCAAAATGCCATTTTGGTTTGACTTTGTCACATGCCAATATGTATATTAATAAACTGATAGACCGAAAACCCTTGCTTGTTCATGGGCAGTTTATGTAGTTCATATGATGTTGAAAGATGGAGAGCTGGTGATTCTTTTTTGCACATAATGTTGTGTTTCAAGGTCTTTTTTGAATCCTCCATGTAGTTGTGCATGGCCATAGTAAGGGTATAGCATCGAAGTCCAAGGAAGTCCGTGTCTTACTGTATTTGACCCTCATCAGGCCCGTTATTGAGCACTACCCCCCCTTTGGTATGTACCTGACCAGGCATATGCAACAAGTGGAAAGGCAACAGAGATTCCTCACAAAAAGAATACTGAGTGTAAACAGAATTTCTGATGCAGATTGCCTCACAGCTCAATACATTGTTGGGTGGTAATCTATGCCTGGCATATAAGGCATCCTTGGATCCCACTCTGATGGACTTTTTGCATATCTGCAAAACAGATGACATCAGACTTACTCAATCTAGGGATTTAAACTTTGCTTGCACCATAAGTAGAACACATTGGAGGACAGGTATGCATCTCAGAGACTTCCCCTTCTCTCCAACAGGCTTTTCTTCCATTTGAAGCTCTTCCCTAACCCTTTTCAAAAGATGGGAAATCAGAAATACAGCCCAGTGTCAAGCAAATATGTCTCTAAGACACAGAGACAGTTTGTAAATCTTGCTTTAGCTACATATACCCTGTAAAATATCCTTTAAAATAACCTGTAAGGCACATATACAATTGGGATGCTGGCTAGACTTATAAAGGCACCAGTGATACCCTAGTATGCACCTATAGAGCTATTACCATCTTTTCCAGTTCCCTACTCCAGCTATGAAATCCATTATTATGAGTACTCTGATGCAAAAAAAATCAAAATGTGATTCCTGTAGTAAAACAGTAAATAACAAAACAACATTATACTGTGAAAGTGTTATTGTGGGGAGGGGGGGGGTCATCTACAACCCCTCCAGCAACTAGGCTGATGAACCCTCCAGGAGTAGGGGAATTTTTCCTCAGTACCTCATCTTCAGACTTGGCATATATTCCCTAACAATAACTCTGACCTTTTCATGATTCCAAACTTTCCAGTTTCTGTACTCAAAGGAGATAATTCTTTTTTTACTTTTCAAACGTTGCAGAAGATACCATGACAAAAGTTGCAGTTATCTATCAGATTATAGTACTTTTATATTATATTTTAGGATTTCCTCTTTAAATACGAAGCTAACGAAAACTAAACTCAAATACAATACGAACTGTGAAAAATCAAAGACTGGAAACTGTGTCCACAACCAGACAACAGAGTTTATTCACTGATAAAAAACAGTCAAGATGAAGTGCTTTTCATTTGAGCAGTGCCCAAACTTCTTCAGATAAAAAACATTTTACTCTCAAACATTTAAATAGGTTCATAGGTTGGTACTAGGCTATCAGCCCTAGGGCCTATACAAGCCTAGCCATAACAATTCCCTTGCTATTTCTTCCCACACTATTTACTACCCTGGACCCCTGTCTAGCAGGACGACTGACGTGATACCCGGGGTGAATTTCCTTTCTCCCATCCAATCGTCAAGGTTCCTTTTGAAGAGGGCCAAAGAGGCACTCTGCTTGACATGTATGGGCAGTCTTTTCCAGATTCTGGGGACTCTCTGGGTCAGGAACCTATCCCTCCAGCATGTTTTGTTTATTGTGATGACAAGATTTAGATCCCTGGAGTGTGTGGCTCTGAGGGATTAGGATTTCTTTAAGTGTAGCATGTCCAATAGCTCTGGGTTTGACATGGCCTTGTATGTTAAGCAGAGATCGCCTATGAGTAGACGATATGCCACAGAGAATAGCTGGAGTTTTTTTAAGGCAGTCAGCGTAGGGCATCTGCTTTAGGCCTGTGATTCTTTTAGTGAGGTATTTCAGCGTCCTTTCCAGTTGTTGCAGATGTCTTGAGAGGTACATACCAAATGGGGCACTGTATTCTATAATGGGTCTAATGAGGGATGAGTACAGTGGGACAATGACCTCCTTTTTTCTGGATGAAAAGGCCTTAGGGATGAGGTGTGCCACATAGAAAGATTTCCTGACTGTGGCGATGTGGTTATTGAAGGTGATACCACTGTCCACCTGTGTCCCTAAGTCTCTTATCACACTTTCTGTGTTTAGTGTACTGACACCTATGTGGTAATTCACGGGTACATGTTTTTTTCCCAAAGGGGATAACTATACATTTCTTGGCATTGAGCTTGAGTCCATGGCTCTGGCATCAAGCATTTGATAGTGCAATAGTGCAACCTAGGTAGTAACATTAAAACACTTATAATTGGTATATCATGGTGTATAGGTACTTTTGTCTATGAGGGCTACAGTTTTCCTCTGTACTGATTTATCATACATGGCTGTTGCAGTTGGATTTTATTCTGTTTTAATGTGTTTTAATGTTTCTACCTAGGTTGCACTATATTACAGAACATTTACACAAGAAATGAATTCATAAGTAACTGTTGTTTTTATAAAAATGTTGGGTTGGGAATGTCTAATTTGATATTTAACCTTTGGTTAACAATTAAGTATGTAAATTAAGGTAATTAGAAGCTTGTTAATGGATTTAAATGTTTGAGAGTAAAATGTTTTTTATCTAAAGAAGTTTGGGCACTGCTCAAATGAAAAGCACTTCATCTTGACGTTCTTTTATCAGTGAATAAACTCTGTTGTCTGGCTATAAATACGAAGCTGGTTTGTGATTATCTTTCCCCCATAATACATAACCTGTTACCCCACAAGTCCTTAGTTTGTAAATCTCAGGAGAGTTGTAATTGCCAAGGTCTAAAGAGTAGATACTCCTGTATTTTCCCACTGATAAGGATTTATTGATGCTGGGTGTGAATACATAACCTAGCAAATCACAGATATTCAGGCAAAGATCATTTTAAACCAAATCTAAAGGCAGCATTCATAAGGTGTGGTAAAAACAGCATCTGTATCACTGTGCAGGTATATATAAATTATATATATATATATATATATATATATATATATATATATATAAATACATTTTTTTTTTAATATTTGCAGTCATGGTTCATCATCAAAGCTACTAAAATTCCCCTTATCTGCCGTATTTGGGCTTCACACTAAAATGTAAAGCAAAAATTTACAAACTGCACTTAAAAGAGAGACACTCACCACCAAAAGCACTCTTGCACTCTTAAACAACCTCTAACTCCTAAAACTTATGATTAGTTTAGCTTAAAATTGCTAAGAAATAAAAAGTACAGTTGTGTACACTTACCATAAATGTAGATGCTCGAGTGTATTCACTGTTGCAGTCATTGCATTTGGGTTATCTGCTTGCAGGTAGCCCTCAGTCGGCCTGATTATCAAAGTCTTGGGTCCTGCGTCAGTTGCTATCTCATCTTCCATGACGTCAGGTGGTCAGGGGTATAAAGCATGCAGCCGACACCATTCATCAGTTTTCCTTGCCCCAGATGTCAGGTGCCCCCATAATGGGAAGCAATTATATAAAGGTTACAGCTCCAACAAAAAGCAAATACACCAGAAAGCTTTAAGCATAGTAAACAAGAACAGAGGTATAGTCAATAGAAGTCAGGGGGCTGGAGGGAGGGTAACCAGGACTGCAACAATGAATACACTTGAACATCTACATTTATGGTAAATTACACAACTGTACTATGTTCTTCGTGTTTCACTGTTGCAGTCATTACATTTAGGTAGATTCCCAAAACTAAGGAATGGAGGAGGTGATTAGATAGCATTAGGACCAGCTATAAGGCCCTGCAAGACTGCAGTGGCAAAACCAGCTCTGGATTTAAAAACAAATTGGCAAGTGGTAATGCTTGGTGAAGGTATGTACAGAACTCCAGGTAGCAGGTTCCAGGATGTCCCTGGTAGGGACACCTCTGAGAAAGGCTGTAGAGGTAGATGCAGCCCTGGTGGAATGTGGTCTTATCCCCTGTGGGGTAGGTTTTCCATGGTGCTTATAGCAGAAATGAATGCAGTGGCCTATTCACATAGAAATTGTTTGCTTTGAAATGGCCTTCCCCTCTGCCCCTGCAGCAACTGCAACCAGCAGCTGTTCAGATTTCCTGAGAGGCTTAGTCCTGTCCAAGTAAAATCTAACTTATCTGTGCACGTCCAAGGAGTGCAGTATTCATTCCCCTTTGTTCTGTGGATTGGAAAAAAAGGTTGGCAAATGAATGGACTGATTAACGGCCACACTGGATACCACCTTGGGCATAAAGGAGTGATTGTTCCTGAGGGGCACTCTCTCTGTATGAAAGATGATGAAAGGCTTCACTGCCATGAGGGCCTGTAATTCAGACACCCTTCTTGCTAGAAGGAAGGCTGTTTTCCAAGAAAGGAATTTCAACTCAGCATTTGCAGCTGGCTCAAAGGGAGGTAGAGTGAGCTTTTCCAATACAAAGTTAAGGTCCCAGGCTGGAGTAGGGGCTCTCCTGGGTGGTCTTAAGTTTTTGGCCCCTCTGAGGAATTGCTTCAGCAGTGGATGAAAGAAGAGGGTTGGCTCTGGATTATAATGAGCTGAAATGGCTGAGGCATGAATTCTGATGGAAGAAAAGGAAAGGCGCTTGTGAAGCATCTCAGTTAAGTACTGAAGAATGTGCGGTAAACTGGGCACTGTTGTGTCCATCCATTGAGTTTGGCTCCATGAACAGAATCTTTTCCATTTTTCAGGATAGGATTTTCTAGTACTAGGCCTCCTTGCCTCCAGAATGACATCCATCACTTGCTTACAGAGGGATGGTAATGGAGAGATCGTGTAATTAGCCAGGCTGCAAGGTTCAGGGTTTGAAGCCGGGGGTGCAGACTCTGGCCCTCCTGCTGGGACAGCAGGGAAGGGGTCTGAGGCAGGTGCCATGGTTCCAGAAGTGACACACTGTGCAGGAGGGGGTACCAGTGTTGGCATGGCCAGTCTAGTGCCATAAGTATTGCCCTTGGTTTGTCCTGTTTGATCTTTAGTAGCACTTTGGAGAGGAGAGGCAGATGGGGAACGGCATAAACTGATTGTCTGTGGGGAGTCATTGTGCAGAATTTGTCCAATTGGTAGTCCTGAGGGGAGGCAAGCAGGTCTATCTCTGGGCTCCCCCATTTGTTCCTCAAAATGTTGTATATCTTTGGTTCCAGTTTCCACTCGTGTGAGTCCATGAGATTGCTGCTTAGGTCATCTGCCGGTGTATTTAGCTTGCCTGGCAGGAATTGAGCTTGTAGGTGCACTTGGTAGCTCAAGGCTGTGTTCCACAGAGCCATGGCTAGTCTGCAGAGAGGGTATAAGTGGGTTTCCCCCCGCTTGTTTATGTACCATATAACAGTGGTGTTGTCCGTCTTTACCAATAATTGTCCTGGAAGAATGTGGTTCTTGAAGGCTGTCAGAGCATTCTGTACAGCTAACATTTCTTTTTGATTGATATGCAGGTGAATTTGACTCTGGTTCCATTTGCCCTGAATGCACTGCCCTGCCAAGTGAGCCCCCCCCCCCACATGCATAGTCTGATGCGTCTGTTGTCAGGGTTTGGGCAGCAAGGGGTAGAGTGAATGGCAGTCCCTTGTTGTGGTGTCAGGCCTTTGCCCACCAAAGGAGCTCTGTCTTTAAGCAGGGGATGATAGGAATCATTGATTCTAGGTCCTGAGAATGTTGACACCATAGGCGTTTTAGATATCATTGTAGTTTTCTCATATGCAGTCTTACATATGGAATTAGTAGAATGCAAGAGGCCCTGAACCCCAGGGCTTGCAGTATTTTCCTTGCAGATAGCTGGATCTTTGTGGTCAGTAGTTTGAAGTAGGCTGTCAAATGAACTTGTTTCTCTGGCGTGAGGTAGGCCATCTGGGAAGTTGTATTCAAGCTTGTTCCCAGGAATACAATTTGTTGGCAGGGTACTAGATGTGATTTCTTTTTGTTTATGCTGTACCCCAGAGAAGTTAGTAATTTCTTTACAAATGCCAGATGATTTAATAGTATGCTTGGCTTGGCTTTCTGTCTGAATTAGACAATCATCCTGGTATGGGTATATCTGAATATTTCTTTGCCTGTAAAATGCAATGACTGGAGCTAGGCACTTTGTAAATACCCTGGGTGCAGTAGATAAGCCAAAGGGCAGTGCAGAGAACTGAAGCATAGGTATCTTCTGCAAGATTCCCTTATTGGGATGTGCGGGTAGGCTTCCTTTAAATCCAGTGCTGCCAACCAGGCATTTGTGCCTAGCATGGGAAGCAGCTGATGAAGAGTTAGCATTTTGAATTTTGGGATTACCAAAAAAGTGTTTAGGATAGACAGGTCCAGGATAGGATGCCAGGAATTGTCTTTTATGGGCACCAGGAAAAGTCTGGAGTAAAAACCTTGCCCCATTCCTCTTCTGGGACAGGTTAAATAGCTCTAATGATTAGAAGAGAGAACCTGATTTTGAGCCTCTGCCCACTGAATTGGGGGTAGGTCTGGCCAACCGTTTGGGGTTGGTAAGGAGTGAAAGTGGAATCTGTATCCTTGGGAAACTATATTTAAAACCCATTTGTCTTGGGTAATGAATTCCCAGTTTTTTGCATGCAGGGCAATCTTTCCCCCTAAAGGAACAGTCAGTTGAGCAGGGCTTGGAAGGTTTAAAGTTAAGTCATTGTGACAGTTTACCATAGGGGGGTGTCTTACTACTCCCAGCTTTGGAAGTGGGAGCTCCCACTGCTTTGGCCTGTGAGTACCTTGAGACTGAAGCCTGGGTGGTCTGCTGGTTCTGGGTTTGGACTGAGAAGGCTTGGAAGCGGCAGAAAAGGACCAATTCTTAGAAGAACAGTGCCTACTAAATCTGGGAGGCTGTACTTGTAGGAAATCTTTAACAGTTTGCATAGATTTAGCTTTTTCCTCCATGTTTTTAAGTACATCTTCTGCTTTGTTGCCAAACAGGCAGTCTTGGTTTAAGGGAGCATCTAGTAATTTAGCTTTAACATGATCTGGCAAAGATTGCTCCTTAAGCCAAGCATGCCTTCTAAGTACAGACCCAGTGACAGCAGCCCTGCAAGATGCCTCTAATGAATCAAAACCACATTGCAAAGTATGTTTTCCAATTTGTTCAGCAGAATGCATTAAATCCTGTAATTCTTTATTTTCAGCACAGTCAGGAAATAACATCATTTTCTGTTTAAACAATCCAATAAAATGCTGCTGATACTTTAACATATGAAACTGGCAGTTTAAGGCCCTAATGGCCAAAGTTGCAGAAGTGTATACCTTCTTACCCCATCTGTCCAGGGCCCTGGAATCTCTATCAGAGGGGGTAGAGTTTTTGGCAGTAGTAGCCTTAATGCCTTTGGGTCCCTGTGAAATGGTCTCAGGATCCACAGTAGGATTCTTAAAGAGGAACTTGTGAGAGTCAGGTACTCTGTAATACCTGTCAGGTTTTCTGGGAGCTGGAGGTAAAGTGTCAGTGGCCAGGCTAGATTCCAAGAAGGCATCATCTACAATATCCAGTACAGGAGGGATAGCTAAAGACCTATGTTGAGGTAGGAGTAAGAATTCCCTAAGCCTCTTTTTGGAGTCAGAGTAATCCTGGCTTTCCCAGCGGAAATGCTCCCTAAGAGCATGCAAAGTTTCACCAAAAGAGAAATCCTCTGGAGGGGAAGCAGAGGGAATGGAGCCCTCTGCATCAGAATCCTCATAGGTAGATAAGGGCAACTCCTGGTCATCAGAAAAAAACAGAAATATCAGACTCCTGATCAGATGAATCAGAAGGAAAATCAGTTCTAGGTCTTTTAGAGGGAGAAGGGTGGCTTCCCCTGATTAGAGTAATAAGGTCTTCAGCCATTCTAAGCATTTGTTTTTTAGGCATAAGCGGCCTGCCCATGTGGTCTGGGCATCGGTTTTCTAGGTGTGGATCGAGTTTTAGGCCTTGAAGAAGAAGATGGCATCGGTTTAATATGCAAGTCAGTAGGCCTGAATACACCCTCAGAAGCCGGTGCCTGCACAGCGGCTCTGGACCTATCCTAGGTCGAGACATCCGCAGGTTCCACAGTCGAAGAAGCATCTCACGGCATATCAGACTCTGAATGTGTCTTAGTAGAGGCCTGCGAATCTGAAGTAGCGGGTATCAGGGGCTGCAAAAGCGCCTCACTGAGTACCGGTGAACTGGCACCTAGCTTAGAAGAAGCGTCGTCGGCAGCTTTGGACCTATGCGGTCTATCTCTTTATTTATCTTTGCATTTTTTCGGAATGTCGGTAGTTGGGTGGCTTACCGAAGCCATTTTTGGATAATTGAACTGAGTACCAAAATATTTCGATGCGAAAATGAACCAATGACGAATAGTTCAAGGATTGAATAAGGCACAAAACTGACAGAGAAGTTCGTCCTGGTCTAGGCCTAAGCAAGGAATGCAATACGAATGAAAATCTTTATGAGGTATTTGCTTTCCACAAGAAATACAATTGTTAACTTTTACTGACATCGGTTTAGAGCAAGAAAAGGGATCCCCAATGGGGTACTTAGCTTAGTTGAAGACTTCGAATCTGAAACTCGAGAACGAAAATTTCAGGAGTCGGCCAACCGGCACTTGCGAACTGCTTCTGCTTCGGGCACAACACAGCAAGAAAGACTGATGTAATGGTGTCGGCTGCATGCTTTATACCCCTGACTATCTGACGTTATGGAAGATGAGACAGCAACTGACGCAGGTCCCAAGACTTTGATAATCAGGTTGACTGAGGGCTACCTGCAAGCAGATAACCCAAATGTAATGACTGCAATAGTGAAACACGAAGAACATCACAGACTGCATTTTTCATTCCTCCAGCCAGCCATTTGCTGATAGAATGCTTTATCCTTTCCATAGGGATGTCACAGACTTTTTTAATTTATTTTATACATGTGTTTAACCAGGTAAGCCCACTGAACATGTGTCCCTTTTCTGAGGTGACCAAGGACACAGTCTGGTTAAGTAACTTACTCAGAGTGGCACAACAGGAAAATGGAGGCAGAATGAAGCAAACCTCATACCGTTCACTACAGAAAACAGTTTGGTAAAGACTCAGGGCTTTAATCCTCTATGCTAACTACAAGACAATGGACACATGGCTTTGAACCTCATGTTGGATGGGGCACTGGTCTATCACACTGCAGTGTCACCTCACTGGACTCAACTGTCCCTTTTCACAGGTGACCCAGGAACCTTGTCTGGTTTAAAGACATGCCCACAGTGACACAGTAGGGAATGGAGGTGGAAGGACTCAATCCCTGTACCCTTGGCTATAGGAAGTAGCTTATTAATGTTACAAATAGACTTATTAGTCTTATAAATCACAATAAACACAATCAGTTTATTTGTAATTCTTGATTACAACTTGCAGCACCTTTACCAGTCAAGCTACACACATACTGTGAGCAGCAGCTCATCCAGTTGTAAGCCTTTATATGAGGCGAAGCATTCTGTATGTGATGCCCAGCTGCTGAGCTGTGCATATGTCAATTGTCATAATATAAATAATCGGTATATAGAAGTGCAGTTAGGGTGGGGTAAAGGGGGCATCCACCCCAGGCACAAGGTGTTATAAGGAGCAACTGGCAGTTGCTGCCAATGGATTTTTATTACAGTATTGGCATTTGGAATCGAATGGCAATAATTGCTTTCAGGGCTGAAGCACTGAACTGTTAGTAAGTGGTATTGCAACTGTAGCAAACCATTTGCTATATTATAGCAAGTCATCTGTTACACTTCAAAGTGAAAGACTTTTTTATCATTAAGTTGTTTTCTATGACAGTAACAGGTTTTGCATAAGCATATATTTTCTGAAAGAAGTCAAGTTTGAAATGCAAACGTCTTTATTTAGTGACATCATAAGGCTGAGGATCAGAGGATCAGATTTTCTTTTTCTTTTTTTTTTCTTTTTTTTTACTTCTTAACTTGAAGTTAAGGATGCCAGATCAGGGACATCAATGGGCACTAGATGAGACAGCTATGGCTTTGACAGTATACGAACAATATTTAATCTCTCTTTAGCTGTACTAAACAGAAGACAAGTACTAATACAGCTGTTTTGCCAATCATTTAAGGTTTAAAATGAAATATTTCAGTAATTGGCATGCATACCTCTCAACAATTTAGCACAAGAACCTTCTTGTGTTCTGACTGTCCTTCTCAAACATATTGGAAATATACAGTATATTTCAGAGCATTTGTTATAACTGTATTTGCTATAACTGATTTAAGTATTTTTGTCTGGCTTTTTCAATATTTACTGCTTAGCGACTGCATCTTAGCCTGTTTATACAGCTCTGCATTCTATTTAAACTGTTTTTGTGTTGATTAACTGTTTTGCACTCTTAAAAAGTTATTTGTTGCTTAATTTTACCTGTAGGCTAACACACTCAAGTGTGCTAGCCGCTTAAAAGCATTTATAGCATTTACTGTCAAAAAAAAAAAAAAAAAAAAAATCTCTTGTTTTCCCACCTTACTGAACTAGAGTAGTCCAGTTTCAGAGTTGCTGATCCCTGGGCTTTGTTTTTAGTTCCTGTTACTGATCCATTGCCTTATTAGGAAGGAGGGAAGTTTCTTTGCTTACCAGTGGGAGTGGGAAGCACTGAGCAGCCTTTTTGTCCGAATTGGTGAAGTTTCAGCCAGAAACTAGTAGTCCATTGGTCGTTTTGGGCCAATTCCTAGCTCCTTTCAGCCCCCTGCTATAAAACACGCTAAACACGTGTTTTCCAGCTTGTACCAACTCTGCACAGATCCTCGTGGTGGCCTGCAGAGTGATCCAAGCAGCAGAGAGCTAAAAGAGTGACTTTCTACCAGATATAAGTATTTTTGTGGCTTTCCCACTGTTATTAAGCTAGCGACTGCATTTCGCCTGTTTTACTGCTACTTTAAGTGATTTCTGCATTTTACACTGTTTATTGCACTTTAAGTTACTAATTGTTGCAAATTGTTTCTGTAGGCTACACACTAAAGTGCGCTAGCCGATTTACAGCATTTATAGCATTTACTTGCTGTTTTTTTCCTTATCTCTGTAATAAAACAAAAAAATATCTTGTTTTCCCACCTTACTGAACTAGAGTAGTCCAGTTTCAGAGTTGCTGATCCCTGGGCTTTGTTTTTAGTTCCTGTTACTGATCCATTGCCTTATTAGGAAGGAGGGAAGTTTCTTTGCTTACCAGTGGGAGTGGGAAGCACTGAGCGGCCTTTTTGTCCGATTTGGTGAAGTTTCAGCCAGAAACTAGTAGTCCATTGGTCGTTTTGGGTCAATTCCTAGCTCCCTTCAGCCCCCTGCTATAAAACACGCTAAACGCGTGTTAGCGCGGAGTTGCCACTGTTGCACACAAGAGCAGCGGCGGTTAAACAAGGTTAAACTATTCGGGCCATCTAAATTCCACTCTTCAAATTTTCCCTTAGAACTACCTTCTTCGAGCTGTACTGCTGATCTAACCAGCATATCCTATAACTGAAAAGTTCATCTCTACTTGATTCCCAAGTAGACTATTCTCTATCTGTAAAGCCTAGCACTTACTCCTACAGTACTTGCACCTTGATAAAGCACTCTTATTATAGATAGTACCCCACCAGCCTAAAATCCACTTCCCCCGGAGTCCTTTGAAAGTCTCTTTATCTACTACTTCTAGTATGTCGAGGGATCAGTTGCTAGTGTCCTCTCCAGCTCAACTGGTGAACCTGGGAATATTGAGGCAATGTTACAATTGCCTCATGTACACAGACAATCCTCTCCTTCTCCCACAAAACACAAATACATGAGAGATGCAACTATACGGCCAAACTGGAGGCTGAGCTCTCTCAACATAGGACTGGCAAGACCAGACAGGAGGAGAAGGTAACCACACACAATACATACCCAGTCACACATGGTACCATCACAACTTCAAATCATACACATACTCACACAAAGACATACTCGGAGGCTCTGATCAAAATTTACCAAAACAGCAGAGGCCACCAAAGCAGACACCCAAACAACTACCACCTCACGACCCAACACATGCAACACATAGACCACACAGTCAGAGTGTCAAACAGTCACAGCCCTTAAGGCCAAACAAAATGCCAGACACACTTGTCATTGGTGATTCCATAGTCAGACACACTGACGTCCCGCTCACCAGACTGAGTAAGGAGAAGGTCACAGTAAGCTGCCTGTCGGGCGCTAGAATCCACCACATAACGCAAGCACTCAGGTCTCTCAACAGCAGGTACAAGTACGACTCAGTCATTGTCCACGCTGGTGTCAACGACCTGAGACGTACCTCCTTGGACTACATGAAAAGGGACATCGAGGAGCTCTCTGATTATGTAGCCCAGGCAGGTATGACCCTGACCTTGAGCAGTATCCTACCTTCACCTAGAATGATGCCACAATACAGTGATAAGATGATCAGCTTTAATAATTGGCTTAAATTCTGGTGTCATTCAAAGGGGATCCAATGTCTGTCTGCCTGGGATGACATGCTGGACAAGCCACGATGCTTCGCAAGGGACGGCTTGCACCTGTCACCCCTGGGCTTCCGGATATTGGCAAAGGCTCTTGCCACCCCCATAGTGCCTTTTTTAGGCAAGGCTCAAATTCTAAACCTACCACCCTAGAACACCAAAAAGGAAAAAAACTAAGGGTAATGCTGCTCAATGCCAGAAGTCTCACTCTCAAGATGCACGCACTTGAGGCCCTTCTCAATATGGAGAACACCGATGTCTGTGCTGTGACAGAAACCTGGTTCAAGGCTCCTGAGAGCACCCCAGCACTAACAGGTTTCACCTCATATCATGCGTTCCGGCCCCAAAATCCGGACAACACCAAGAAAGGAGGGGGAGTGTCCATATTCATAAAGGACACCCACACCTCAAGGTTGGTGGCAATGCACGATGCATCGGAGACCATCCAGGTGCAATTAACCATAGGCAAGACTGCTCTGCAATTTGTAGCATGTTACAGGCCACCCTCTCAAACTCAGGAACCTCACATGGCCTTCCTGAAAACATTGGAGGGATAAATGTATCTCCAAACACCATCATACTAGGTGACTTCAACTACCCTAATATAGACTGGGAACACTACTCAAGCCCGAACACTCTAACCCAAAGATTCCTGGAGTTCATAAACTCAAATGCCATGGAACAACTAGTCACCATCCCCACAAGAGGAGAAAACATACTTGATCTCATCATCACGAACATGGGATCAAAATGTTCAACACGGAAGTATACCCCTCACTGGTGAGATCAGATCATAAACTAATCTCGCTGGAGGTCCTCATCCTGCCCCCACCTGAAACAAAAAAGACCACAGTGAAAAACTTCTCAAAAGCCGATTTCACACTTCTAAAAACTAGTGTGGTCTCCTTTAAGGCCCCTGAGCCAGTGGTAAACATTACTCAAACCGCTGAATCACTTACAAATGCCTTCTACCAGCACCTACAGGACTGCATGGATCAGGCAATCCCAAACAAAACTAAGACTCTCTGTACCAAAGGCAAGCATCCAGTCTGGTGGACCCCAGCCATAAACAAGCTCTACAACAAAAGGAGGAAGCTACTACAAGATAGAGCAAAATCCTTGAAAGGTAAGACACCTTTGATCATTATAAGTAAAAACTAAGAGCTCTCATAAAATCATCCAAGGCAAATTTTGAGAGAAAAATCACCAAGGACTCTAAAGACAATCATAAGGCCTTCTTTAGCTATGTTAGAAACCTAGGAGGAAACTCCCAGATATGCTCAGAATTAGTTCAAAATGATGTGAAAATTACTGAACCTACACACATTGCTAACATACTGGCTGACAGGTTCAGTGCAAACTCCCCCTCCCCAAAAGGAGAGATATCTATTCCAGAGGATTGTAGCCCCCAAACATCTCCAACGCCCAGGTGAGAACTGCCCTCACTAAGGCAAAAACACAGCATCCATGGGACCGGATGGTGTCCCCGGCTGTGTGCTTCATGAACTCAACGAGGAATTAAACCCACAGTTAGGACAGCTGTTTAATCTTAGCCTCACCTCAGGATACGCACCCAAGGAGTGGTGCACGGCGACTGTGGTCCCACTTCATAAGGGCGGTGCCTCCACAGACCCTGGAAATTACCGCCCCATTAGCTTGACAAGCCTTATCTGCAAAGCCATGGAGAGGATCATAATGGAACTCATAAATAAAGACATAGGGAACTTGCAGACTTTGGATCCAACCCAGTTTGGCTTTGTCAAAGGCAGATCCTGCCTCTTAAACTTGGTTGACTTTTGAGACAGTCACCAAGGCCATTGATGAGGAAAGGCAGTCCATACAGCCTACCTCGACCTGGCAAAGGCCTTGACACAATACCCCACTCAGGTATCATCGAAAAACTCATCAGCTTGAATGTAAACCCATACATCACAAGATGGGTTGCAAACTGGCTAAGTGACAGAACCCACAGGGTCAGAGTTGCTGGAGCCATGTCAGACTCAAAGCCTGTCACAAGTGGTGTCCCACAGGGCTCAGTCCTGGGTCCACTCTTGTTCGGCATCTACTTTTCTGAAGTACAAGCAAACACAGGAGGGTTATGGCTGACAAAGTTTGCAGATGACTGCAAACTGGGTGCCATAGTCGAAAACACATCTGACACAGATATCCTCCAGAAGGGCCTCACAGAAATGGATAACTGGTGCCAGAGCCATGGCCTGAAGTTAAACGCCAAAAAATGCATAGTCATACCCTTCGGGAAAAACAAGGTTACGCCTAGCTACCATATAGGTGGCAATCCACTGAGCACAGAAAGTCATCAGGGATCTGGGGACCCAAGTTGACAGTAGCCTTTCGTTTGACACTCATGTTGCTAAAGTAGTTAGGAAAACCTTCTATATCGCCCACCTGATCATGAAGGGATTCACATCTAGATCAAGGGAGGTCATCGTCCCCCTGTACTCATCACTCATTAGACCTATGATTGAGTACAATGCCCCGTTTGGAATGTATCTGACCAGACACCTGCTGCAGCTTGAAAGGCCCCAAAAGTTCCTCACCAAAAGGATAAAGGGTCTCAAAAATATGTCTTATGCTGCCCGACTGAAAGAACTCCAGCTCTATTCAGTCTCATACCGCTTGCTCAGAGGTGACCTGTGCCTGACATATAAGGCCATGTCAAACCCAGATTTGATGAATATGCTTCACCTCAAAAAATCTAGATCCTCAGAACCACAAGGGTGGGAGACTTAAACCTTGACACGGTTATAAATAGAACGTGCTGGAGGGACAGATTCATCACCCAGAGACTCCCTATGCTGTGGAACAAAATCCCGGTACATGTGAGGCAGAGCACCTCGCTGGCCTTGTTCAAGAGGAATCTTGACCAATGGATGGGAGATCGCAGATATACCCCAGGGATTACTTCAGTGTCACTGCTTGACAGAGGCACAGAAAAATGATAGGCATAGTTTTTATTCAAACTAAAGGGGTGGCGAAAGCCACATAACTATGGGCTAGGCTTATAAATGCCCTTGGGCAGATAGCCTAGTATGAACCTATGAACTTATGAACCTATAAGAAATCTGGACAAAGCCTAAAATTATGTCGGGGGGGGACTAAGGCCCAAAAATAGGGATATGTTTTAAATATTGCTCTTATAAACTTACAAAGTTGCTATAATAATAGGATTTGTGTTAGCATGCATTTTCTGAAGAATATGAAGATTGAATTTCGAATGCATGTCATTATTTAGTGACTTCAGTCCTCAGTGATTTGCTAGAAAACCACAATTTTTATGATGAATAGACCAAAAATATGAGGCAAAAATCTAGACGTTCTGCAAACATCTGTACAGTTGAGAGATATGTTGGTATGTAGCACAGGTCTGCAATTATCAATGCAAATCTGAAAAGGCAATATTACATGTCTGCTCAGCTGATCCAACTGAACTAACCCCAGATATCATGAGAGTTTAATAAATTAATAAATGAATGCAGTCCTCATCCTCTAAACCTCTATTTACCAGATACCAGTCCTCAGCCTGGATGGCCTGTATGCTACATAATTGGCTGATGTATAATCAATGCGTTAGGTTCTATTCTCCGAAGCAGAAATATGGGCTCTCAAAATATGTATCCTATAATAGTCTAGCCCTAGGTATAGCCAAAAACATTGTTACTACATTCTGTAGGTAGAGCAACTGCATTTCTTTACATGTCAGTTGTTATCCATTTCTTTCTGTTGTGCATATTGCTGAAAAACAATAAAAGCGCATTTCCATAAAGGCTGTTTAATTATACAAATAACAAGAAAATATGTTATACTAGGGCAAACTAGGACAAAAGCGATATGACCCATCACAATTATTCCACCTTCAGTGTTATCCTAGGTTTTACTGGTTGAGCCAAGCAACAGAGTCGCCTTAGTACAATAGATTCTGTCAGCTGTACCTCATAAAACCAAAGGGGAAAAATAGATAAAATCATCTGCTTCAATTCTGCTAGTTCTTTTGCATTTCGGGTCTGTGATAGAAATGTCTTCTGAAGAAAAAATACATTCTAAAAGATTACATTAGGGCTGGAATAATTACCCATTACCTAAAACTAAAGGCAATTTGCACTGTGTCTTCCATGGGTCCAGGGCTGGAAGAACTGTGAGAGCAAAAGTTTTCAGAGCTACTGTAAATCGAAAAACCGAATGGAAAAAGCTCAGACACCTCTGAGGCTGTAGTCTGACATTAGAATAAATGTGCACTGTGTTACTAATATATTGTTAAACTAAACATGTCTTCAGATTAACAGCTTTAAGAAGTTATTGCTGGAATCACACTGAGGTGTTCCATAGCCTTTATCTGTTAAATCTAATCCTTGAAAACAAAACTAGCTGCATATTTCCTAAGGTCCAACACAACTGCATTGTTTTTGCCATGGATATTCCTGCCAGAGGAGAGAAAAAGTGAAAGCTAGAGAGAGAAAGAGAGCAGAAGACTAAGAAACATTAGCAAAAAACAACAGCTAATAGTCTGAATCAATAACAAGCTAATAGTCTGAGTCAGAATAGCTTATTTTGCAAGTTATCTAATAAAGGGACTGGGAAATATATAAATAAATGCATAATGCATACATGTACAGATACAGTCGGTTCTACTTTGGGAAGCTGACAATGAATGCAAACATACTTTCTTCTACTCCAGTCATTGTTTCTTGTTACTTAAGGGAATGATTTGGTTCCTGGAAGTGCAGTGCATTCTTGCTTGTTCAGCAATATTTGAAATCTCAGAGGGTTGGTCTATTTTTGAGAGAAGCCTGCATACACTGTGTAATTTTAGTTCCAGGTGCAGGCAATATTGCTGGTACACTGCTGAAAGAATTATAAATGTACAATTATCAAAGGGAATTTAGTGAATCAGAGGATATTTCATAAAAGGAAGAGACGTCAGTCTTGATTGAGTAACACAACCAGATGGTAAAAACAGCAGATATAATTACAGTTAAATGTTTCACTTTGGCAAACAAACAACACATAAAGAGCGAATTAGTCCCTATCACACCATAAATAAAACACGTGCTGAATTTGTATCTTTCATGAACAAACCATGGATTGTCTGCTGCTAGAAATAAAGAATATAACATCTGTATAATTATAAACATACTACAGTCAACCCAATCTTTGACAGAAAAAAACACTAAATTAGCCATCCTGTCTCCACACTATAAATTTGCACCTACATGAGGCCACTAACATTACATAACATAGTAGGCTGCGCATACACATTCACATTTTTCCTAAAAGAATTTGTACAGCATATATAGTGACAAACACAAGGCTAACAGCTACAGAATTTACAATCTGCTTAATGGGCAACACAGAAACTACCTGCGCATGACACCTTCCATAGTATGGTTAGCTGCCTCAAAAGTCAAGATTATTGTGTTTTCCATCTACTTTCTAATTAATGAGGACTGTTAGTATAATGCAGCTAAACGTAGTATGCATACTTTAAGCTTATATGTAACATAGGACTGTTAGATATGTCTTTCTGATCCTCTCTGTCCTGATTTTAATGAGTTCTCTTGCGATTACTTTTCAGGTGAGTGACAAGCACCAGAATACAGTCCTGAGAAGACTATCCAGTTGAAGAAATTACCTTCTACTGGGTGGATGTGTTCTCACAAGTGTTAGGAAAGCAGGTAGTACCTGTCATCAAGAGACAGATGGGAGTAAAAGAAAGAGATACAGAGTGAGCCAGACAGACAGACAGAGAGAAGGCCATGGATCCTTCATCAGGAATGCATAAAAAATCCACGGCATTACAAAGGTCATATTGAATGCATAAATAACTTCGAGAGACACTGATATATATGTGTGTGTGTGTGTGTGTGTGTGTGTGTGTGTGTGTGTGTGTGTGTGTGTGTGTGTGTGTGTGTGTGTGTGTGTGTGTGTGTGTGTGTGTATATATATATATATATATATATATATATATATGTATATATATATATATATATATATACACACACACACACACACACACACACACATATACACACATATATATATATATATATATATGGGTTCAGTACGAAATTTTGAAATCCCAAAATATCGAGTTTCAGAATATCGAGTTCAGAATCTCAAGATCTTGGAATCTCGAAATTGTGACACCCCCCCCCCAAAACACCACCCAACACACTAAAACATGTGCTCTGTAGGCTGATCTCCATTCAGGAGTTCAAAGTTTTGAAACTTTGAACATATGATATTTGATCACATGAAATTCGAAGTTTTGAGCTTCGAAATTCTGAATGGAACCCATATATATATATATATATATATATATATATATATGGGTCCCCTTCTAAAGACCGAACCGCCGATCCCCCGACGCAGAAATCACCGACGCCAGATAACCGACAGGTACGTATACCGACAGGGTGATTCGCCGACAGCAGAAAGACCGACAAGGGTAATGTGTGATCGCGACCCGGTAAGTGTGCGACAGTGACGGAGGTAGGAGTGGTCAGGTAAGTGAGTTAGGGTTAGGGTGCAGGTAGGTGAAGTGTGCGTTAGTGTTGGAGCTTGGGCTAGGGGTGGGTAAGTGAGTTAGGGTTAGGGTGCAGGTAGGTGAAGTGTGCGTTAGTGTCGGAGCTTGGGCTAGGGGTGGGTAAGTGAGTTAGGGTTAGGGTGCAGGTAGGTGAAGTGTGCGATAGTGTCGGACCTTAGGGTTAGGGTTTGGGTCAGGGCTAGTGTGTATGCTATGTAGTGTAGTGTGTTGTTTACGTTCCGTGTGTCGGTGTTATGGTGTTCGGTGTTTCGCGTTGTCGGGTTTGTGTGTTGTCGGTTTTCTGGTGTCGGGGAATCGTCGGTTCGGTCTTTAGAAGTAGACCCATATATATATATATATATATATATATATATATATATAGATATAATATATATATATATATATATATATATATATATATATATATATATATATATATATATACATACATATATATATCTCAGAACATGCAAAACAAAACAGAATGTTTTTTGCGGAGTGGCAAGCCTCCCGGCATTTTTGTGTGTGAACCTGCATCTCCCCACACTCCTGCTAGTTATATATACTAACTCTGAGATCGCACAATCCCCAAGCACTTTCAGTCTCACGTATCCATCAACCATTTGTGTATGTTGACCAAAGTATGTCAACAACAGAGAGTTCAAATTAACTACATATTTACCTATGACACTGCAGCACTCATCCATACTGCAATATAGAGCTGATTATAATAACTCCTTCTTGTGTTTTATTTCATTAATGCCCTACTTCAGATTAATCTGTTAAACTGGTTTAACAAAGACAAGGACAGGTTTTGTGCTACAGTCCATGCTCAAAGGGCTTATCCACTTGATGTCAACTCATTGTTCTTAGGTCTCTGAACTTTTTGGACCAAGCTGGCTCAATCCTTGTCCCACTACCCCTACAGTGGTACTTGGCCTTTGGCTTATTTATATATACAAATAGATAAATATATATATATATTCAGTTTGAGTAATGTTAATTTATCTAACCAACAATGATCGCAGCACAGATGATTGAAAAACCCTATCACACACTCAGTCTATTGCAGACTACCACATATGACATGCACATTCAATTGTAAGAGACTCTTATGCACATGCTCTGTACTATAATGGTAAAGAGGAATACAAGTATGCATGCACACACACACTTCTCTAACACTATACACACAAACACACCACAGTACCCAAGGCAACAAACACATAAATATGACTACTATATTTTTTTGCAGGGACTTCCTCCGAATGTACCTTACATATTTCCACAACTTTATTATATACAACTCTGACACTATAATGGGAAAAGTGCACATTACCAATACCTGCTATACAACTATATTTACAATACAGATCTGACACCTTTCAATCTATTGTGCATACTTTTGTGTAAGTTGTACATTCAACAGAGCATACCACAGTTGAAAAATGGGTACTTATGTATTATCGCAACCAGATTTTAAACCTGTCATCAGTGTTCATCTCATGCAGAAAGGAGTCATTGCGTGTTTGCAGGAGTTGGTACGTAAGTAAGTAAGTCTCTCTGACATTGGGGGATGATTGCATTGTGATTTTAAACAAAGTGAAATGCCTAACTTTCATGAAACTGGTACTATTTTATATGGCCGGACATTAAAAAATGCTTCTTTGGTGTCATTTCTCAGCAATTGTAAGGTGTATGACCTAAAAGTGCATTGAATCTTGCATTGTTTTGGTTTTATACATTAATATAACTGCTGGCCTTCTTTTAAAATATTCAGGGAACAACATTCCAGTGGAATTCTCCAAGCTGCATGAGGGCAAGTTCTTTTGACAGTCTCCGTGCTTGTCATAACCATTACGTCTTTCTAGCTATTCGGCTTTGAAGCACGGCAGTCTGGATATGTGTAAACCCTTCCAACAGGGAGACAAATTATGGGCTCAGCCCTGAGTCAAAGTTAAAATCATAAAAGAGTACCTCTCCTTTGGAAAAGACTCTCCATGGTCCAAGTTGTGGGTGACTGACGGCTTTCAGAAAGTAAGGGCCTACCATAGCAGATTACACGATACAGCTGTCCCAGCACCATCAACATGAAGTAATGCCCCATGTCAGGAAGTTTTCTTTTTTTTTTTGTCTCCTGTTATTTGTCTGTCTGTCTCTCTCTCTCTGTCACTCGCTCCCCATTCGCAGTTCTTCATATATTTTTATAGCTGCTGTGAACTGCACAACCATGAAAGTAGAAACATGTCCCATTTGCAATGTGGTTGTGATTATACTTAAGTACCGAAAAATGTTCTGTTAGCTGTGCTTATGATTTATTGAATGGAACCTATACACACACACACACACACACACACACACACACACACACACATACACATATATGTATGTATATATATATATATATATATATATATATATTGAGAGAGAGGTGTAGAAATGGATAGCAGCATTCCCACCATAGTACTAACTGGGATCATGTATATCTGTGGAAAACATTATAGAAAGTCTGCATTATTCAGGAATATGTTTGTACACATGGAGGGGTTTAGATTGCTTTGGATAAAATACTTAAGCTAGTCAATGTAAATGTTACTGGGGTTTAGATTGCTTTGGATAAAATACTTAAGCTAGTCAATGTAAATGTTACTAAGTGTGGACAGAATTAAGACGTCACATCATGCCACACAGTTCAAAGTATGCACCAAGAAAAAACAAATATTTGTTTACAGGGTTATCACATAAGCAGTAAAATATAGGCCCACTTGTGGTCAAACAATAATGCTGGCAACACTAATAAAAATACCTGTATACAAATGACATGCATTACAAACAAAATGAAAATACTATGTAAAACATTTTCTAAAAACGTGTCAATCAATAAATCAAGACAAAAAAAGCAAAACAAAAACGTTTATTCCATAGCTTCTCAATGTGCATATGTGCATAACTAGAGAAAAACAATTTCTAGACATAGTGCCTGCAGTTCTGTGGGTGAACTTGTGAACATAGATAAAAAGAGGTACATACTGGGTTCTGATTTATCTGGAAGATAAAGGCAGGTTAAAAATTCTGGCAGAACTGAATTTGCCAGGATGTGTCAAGGTTTATTACAAACATACTAGGACAGTAAAATAATCTACCAGAAAACCTGGATCAATTCTGAACCATGAAAGAGCTGTTTGTTGATCAATACCTTAAGCAATGAAATGATAAGCAGCTGCTGAAAGCCATGCATGAATCGGCAGGCAGTATATGGCATAAAACCACAAATGAAACCTTAGATAGATGGATGTATTTTACAGCATGTTGTCATGGACACAGAACTCTGTGAATGGTTGGAAATGAGAATTACTTCAGGATGGTGTTATGGAATCAAGTACAGAGGACCTTGGTGAACAAGATGATGGAGGACCTTGGTTAAAAAATACGGAATAGGCAAAACCATGTACTCTTATGTAGTGCTTCAAATATCCTTCATATGCTCCATAAATGAATAAATAATATCCCTGTTCAGTAAGATAGTGATATATTGAAGCCTGATATCTCAGCCAGGTTACTGTGAGCTTCATACATAAGAACCCCACAACAGGAAACTTCAACAGTTGTCATACATAAACTACCGCAAAAGAAAAATTGCAGTTCTGACATCCACAACATTCATTTTTGTTTTGTAGAAGAACAACCAAATTCAGTATGTCATAAGAATCACAAGCTTCAACTTTGTTGTTAATGTTTCTGTACTCATCTAGAATGAGTCCCAAACACAGTAGTAATGATTTATTTTGAAAGATACTCATCAGTAGGAATTTATTTCAGGATTATCTTGAATATTACTCAGTCATCAGTTATCTATCATTCATCTTTTTTAGGGGATTGCTGTCAATTTCAGCTGATTAGAACCTGGATAAAGGTTAGCACTTTCAGTTTGTCTCATCAACCCCCTTTGCTCCTCCGGTCCAGCTCTTCAAAGACTGAACAAGGTTTCTTTCTTGTAACAGAGGACTGCCTGGGAATAGGCATGTATTCTACATGAACACGTTGTTATGGAGAAGGTTGTCAAATTATGTCAATGCATTACAAAGTGTTATGATCAGATTTCTGATTTTAGCTACAGTTTGTTATGTGATCTGTAGATGGTCTTCAAGAAATTCATCTTTTGAGCTTTGCTTTCAGGTGAATTTCTTTAAATCAATTTCTCAAGACATGACAAACAGGACATGTCGCAGCCTGATCATAATCTTTGGTATCACTGAACATATTCATGATGAATATGCCCAAGCTACTCACTGCATTTGGCTATTTTTGGTCACTGCAAATAAAAGCCATATCTCAAAAATGTTTTAACAATTCAAACGTTAACCTCTTTAGATATACTTGTAAATTCAAAGGAAATAGAACAGCTGCATCTTGAATTTTAATTAAAAAATATATTTAATCTTATTTCATGACACAACATTTAAAAAGAACAAAAATGTTTACCTCTGTACAGAAATACATATCCTTTTTTAGAGCAGAAGTCACAAAATTTCTATATCTATATAGGTATTTTTGATAAAGTTTATATTTGTTACTCTGTTAATGATGGTACACTTGGCATACCCTTCCTTAATGTAACCATCCTTTTTCTTGAAAATGGCAAGCCAAATTCTAGCCATTAGATAAACTTGCAGAAAAGCTTTACCAGACTATACAACTTGACAAGTAACAGCAGAATAAGTATAAATATAAAGGTAAGTCAGGTCTATTGGTTTTTCCCACCCCACAAAAGCTTGCAGAAGTACATCATCATTAATTAAGGATCCATACAATAAAACTATACCCATCATCAAGAAAAAAGATAACACAGCCTTAGACTGGATCTTGCTCTATTACTAACAAGCTGTATGGAAACCACAACTTAGAAAATATTAGGCTAGATCAAATAGTGTTACAAACTAACTCACCTGCTCACCAATCTACAAAACTAGCTTTAAAAAAGGTATTTATACCCAGACTTGAGTATAGACTTCTAATTACCGTACTTCATTTTGGAACAAACTCCTGTGTATTACAAATAGCAGAGAATAAAGTCATCCGACTCATTTTCTTGGCAGACCTACAATTTCATCACTATGACATACTTAACATTTTTTCTAAGTTCATTTTTCCACTCTTTCTACTCATCCTCAAGTCTCCTCTTACTGGATTTGAACCCATTCATTCCCAAGAGATGAGGTGTTGCTCAGATCTGCTGGGAAAAGAGATGTACAGATGGAACAATTAATAATAATAATAATAATAATAATAATAATAATAATAATTATTATTATTATTATTATTATTATTATTATTAATTAACCAGGTAGACCCACTGGACACACAGTCCCTTTACAGGGCGACTGAAAAGCAAAATCTGGATAAGTGGTACTTTTGGCAAATGACAGCTGACAAAATCAAACCTTGGACCACAAGAACTACAGCTCAAAGTCTTAACTCTCTGTACCAAATTGCAGGCAACAATCAGCCTCACTTCAGGCACTTTGTGTTTTCACTGTTAGCACCTTGGCAATGGGTGCATTTGTTCTACCACCGGCAGGGGGATGGGCTACCTCCATCCCCTGAGTGACTCACAGTGCTCTCCTCTTGCAAGTGCATGGTGTTGTGCAGTTACTGATGAAAGGCTGCCTCATACCAGTGTGTAGATGAGCTGAACGCCTGCCCACAGGATATCCATTGCAGTGTTATTCCTCCTCCTCCTGTGATTGTGGATATGTGCATCCCATACCTCTCAACCTCTTAGCACAAGAAATCTGGACAAAGGCATAAATAATGGAGGAACAAGGGCCCAAAAATTGGGACTTTTTTAAATATTTCTCTTACAAACTTAGAAAGTTGATAG
Source organism: Protopterus annectens (assembly GCF_019279795.1). Lineage (NCBI taxonomy): Eukaryota > Metazoa > Chordata > Ceratodontiformes > Protopteridae > Protopterus > Protopterus annectens. Next base: position 1,285,434,001 of record NC_056726.1, on the reverse strand, counting down.
AATAACAGGTTTTGCATTTGCATGAATTTTCTAAAGGGTATGAAGTTTGAATCTCAAATGTGTGTCATTATTTTTTGACTTTTGTCCTCAAACATTTGGCAATCATTTGCCACAATCACAATTTTATGACTAATAAGCCAAAAATATTAGGCAAAAATATGGACATTCTGTGAAAATCTGTACAGTTAAGAGGTATGGTGCATCCTGTTCCACCCTGCCTGCCCCCAAAGGAGGGGCATGACCATTCTCCCCTGCAAGCATTATCAAATGCCTGATCCTACATTCAAATTCAGGTCAGTCAGAGCCCAAACATAAACAGACTCTGAGAAAAAACATAATGCATGCAAAAATAAGTTTAACTCTCAAGATGCTAAAAACACTCTTTCTAAACTCAGCAGGGAACATGGGACCCTGATCAAATCAACCAAAGCCAGATATGAAGTAAAAATAGATACCCAGACAAAGGATAATCACAAGTTCTTCTATAACTCTGTTAGAAGCCTCAGAAACAATGCTCAGTTCTGCATTGTGACTAACAGTAAAGTATATCACATACTCAGACCCAGAGGACCAAGCCAGTCTACTAACAAAATAATTTAGCTCAAACATCACCCCCTCTCCCCTCTTGTTTTACCAGATCACATACCCACATCTATAATCCTCCTCAAATCGTCCAAGTCCTTAAGGAAGTATTCAAGATCAAGAGCACAATATCAATGGAGCAGGATAACTTACCAGGCTGCTTACTGGTCAAACCCCCTACAGAGGCTATTCAATATCAGCCTCTAAACGTGCTTTGTGTCAGATAAATGGACAACAGCAACAGTCATTCCCTTGCACAAAGTTGGAACATCAACATACCCAGGTAGCTATAAGCCTAACCAGTTTCATCTGCAAGGCTACAGAAAGGATCATTATGGGAGTAATAAATATGGAAATATGCAACCTGCACATTCTTGACTCAAACCAGTTTAGATTGCTTAAGGGCAGATCCTGCCTAATAAACCTGGTAGACTTCTTCAATATGGTTTCTGAAGCAATGGATGAAGGCAAATCTGTACACACAGCATATCTAGACCTCACAAAGGTTTTCAACACCATCCTATATTCAGTCATTGTAGGTAAACATTCCCAGTTAAATGTAAATCCTTTGTACCTAACTAGATAGTAAACTGGCAGAACCCAGGAAATTAGGGTGGGTGTCCTACCTACCCCAAAAGACCTGTCACTAGCAGTTCAGTCCTTGGGCCACTCCTCTTAGGCATTTATTTCTTGAAGGTTAAAGCAAATGCTAAGGGTTTATGGCTGCCCAGGTTTTCAATTCACTGTAAACTTGGTGCCATGATAAACTTCCCAGAGGACAACAATATCCTCAAAGAGGGCCATTCCCCAACCAATAGCTGGTGTCAGAAAATATAAGAGTAAAACTAAATGCCAAGAAATGTATAATAGTATCCTTTGGCAAGCATGGCTTCCCTTGTAAGTATCACATTGACAACACACTGCTGAAAGCTGATCCTATAGTCAGGGTTCTGATAACCTATGTTGACAACAAACTGTCCTTTGAACACCATATACCCACTATTGTAAAGAAGTCCTTTTTTATCACAAAGCCTGAATCTAAAGATATGGTGTCCAGGTCCAGGGATGTAATTATTGTGTACCTGACTCTCAACACACTGATTTTTTAATATAATGTACCTTACAGTATGCACCTATCCAAATATTTGTCACAACTGGAATGGCCACAGTGCATTCTCACCAAAAAAAAAAAAAAAATCAAGGGTCTAAATCATACAAACTATGCAAACCGTCTCAAAGACTGCCGTGCAGGCTATTAAGAGTTGAGCTCTGCCTTATGTATACAGCCTTAACAAATCCTTTCCTGTCAAATCTATTACACACTCATATACCCAGTGGTAATTTAAACACATAGTCAAGGGATCTCAATATCTTTTGCAATATAAACAAGACATATTGAAGGGATAAATATGAAACACAGAGAATAAAACATCTATGGAATCATATTCCACTCCGCATAAAGCAAACTACTTCTCTTATTTTATTCAAATATAATTTAGGCAACTAGAAGGAAAACTGCAAATTTACCAGCAGTAATGCACCCATGTGCCTCATAGAAAGGGGCAACAAGTAAATGTCTGAATAAGATCTTCACAGATCAATAGGCTGGTAAGTACCTATAAGCCTATAAAAATGTTATCCCACCATACCATTGTGGTGGCTCCTACTTAAAAGCATAATTCACTGTGCAAAGCAGCGCTGCCCTGCTTCTTAACATGCTTATGTTTAAAATTGTTAAAGAGAGTTAAGCCTCCCCATGACTAAACTATCAATTACAGAATAGCCTTATGCTTTCAGAGAAAAAAGGCAATAAAGGGGGTGGGACTAGCTAAGACATGCCTTGGACTGGCTTGTAGAAGAAAGAGCATTCTTGATTGTTGGACGAGCGCCCATCCTTTGTCTGAGATGTTAAACCAAGGTCACATCTGTCAGAAATGTCAGGCTATGGGTATATATATATATAAGAAAACCCTTTCATTATCATATTATACCATTATCTTCTGATTTTTGGTACTTCACCTGTTATTGCTTTCAAATCCTTTATTTTTATTTAATATTCTACAAATTTCCCTTCTTTTTCTCTCATTTTGTTGTCATATTCACTATTTCTCAATGTCCTACGTTCAATATATTTACAATCACCCTTTCTTTTTCAAGTACCACACATCCAGTGTAAATGTAAGGTGACAAGAATACTATAAAGTTTATTAATTTTAAACAGAAGCATACTTGGGATATGGCATAGGATTAGCAACTCCAGATTCAAGGTGTAAGGGGGGTACAATCAGTAGATGTTGATAGGTCAGTTTCTGAATGCAAGTATTACATTGGCAATCACGGCTGAAGTGCTATGGCTTCAGTGTCCCATGTGTGGCATTCAGAATAAATGTAGAAAACTGCTTGTTACATGCATAGCAAGCAATTTGCTACAATTCATCTGAAAGAACTTTTTTTTTGCTTCTCAACTTATTGAAGGAAAACTGCAATTTTTTTTGTGTGTGTTCTAGTACCACAACAGCTAGCTATAGCTCTGATTCTAAACCACCTTCTTTAAATTAATTATATGAAACCATCCTTCCTACAGGATTTAGTCAAGATCCATACATTATTCCAAAGATAAAGTCTAATGTTTCTTTTTTTTCTAAATAGTACAGAAAAGAAAAACAAAAACACCCCTATGTACTCTAGTTCCCATAATACTGCCGACTGGATAAGGTACGTTTCCCTAAATGTCAATCTACCTGGCTTCCATGTAAGCATTATTTCTGTTATTTTACCTAAAATGTCTTTCCATTGACTTTCAAAAACATCATTTCTTACATATTTTATGTCTATTCTTATATCTTTCTTGTAAAATGCATGCCACCTATCCACACTATATCACCGTACCCTTTTTTTTCTTTAGTCAAAACTAACCCACCATTTCAAATAGTTTAATTAGTTCCTTCATTATCATTTTTATTTAAATCGCATTCCTTACCATGATCACTAAATCCTCCGCATAGCTCAGAAATATTGGTAAACATATCTCACCATATTACACTATTCATTCTTCTGTTCCACACTCGTTACTTTCCACATCTTAGTAACTATACCGAATAATACTGCACTCAATCAGCAGACTTGCCTGACACCCCTTCCAGCTTTGGTTTTATTCTGTATCCATCCATTAACTAATACATTTACCTGAGACCTCTCATATACATCTGTAATGACCCCTAACACTTTCTTTGTCACATAACTGGCAATGCCTAATGTTATCATATGCCTTCATATCCATTGGGTTCACGCTCAATCCCAAGAAATGTATAGTTATCCCCTTTAGGAAAAAACATGTACCCATGAATTACCACATAGGTGGCAGTACACTAAACACCAAAAGTGTGATAAGAGATTTAGGGACACAGGCGGACAGTGGTCTCACCTTCGATAACCACATTGCCACAACAGTCAGGAAATCCTTCTATGTGTCACACCTCATCACTAAGGGCTTTTCATCCAGAAAAAAGGAGGTTATTGTCCCACTGTACTCATCCCTAATTAGAACCATTATAGAATATAACACCCAATTTGGTATGTACCTCTCAAGACATCTACAACAACTGGAAAGGCCACAGAAACACCTCACTAAAAGAATCATAGGCCTAAAGTAGATGCCCTATGCTGACCATCTAAAAAAACTCCAGCTATACTCTGTCGCATATCGTCTACTCAGAGGCAGGTGATCTCTGCTTAACATACAAGGCATGTCAAACCCAGAGCTGTTGGACATGCTACACTTAAAGAAATCCCAATTCCTCAGAGCCACATATTCCAGGGATCTAAACCTTGTCATCACAATGAACAAAACATGCTGGAGGGATAGGTTCCTGACCCCGAGACTCCCCAGACTCTAGAATAAACTGCCCATACATGTCAAGCAGAGTGCCTCTTTGGCCCTCTTCAAAAGGAACCTTGACGATTGGATGGGAGATAGGAAATTCACCCTGGGGATCATGTACGCCCTGCTAGACAGGGGCTAGGGAAGTAAATATTGTGGGAAGAAATAGCCAGGAAATTGTTATGGCTAGGCTTGTATAGGCCCTAGGGCCGATAGCCTAGTACCAACCTATGAACCTATCAAACGCTACTATTCTTCCTTCTGCATTTCCTATTCTAATGACATCCACTGTTTCTTTCATTAATATTAACATTTTCGTAATGTTTCTTGCTTTCACTCCATAAACTCTTATCTTGTACTTTTTCTTTAATAACTGCCCGATAACTCTTCTGATACACTGTCATTAGTATTTTCTAATCAATGTTACATAAAATAACAACAGGTTTCTGATTTTGTATTTCTTCTTTCTTTCTCTTTTGCTATACATTTCTCCTCTTTCTGTGTTCCATTTAAGAAGCATTTTTTCATCTTTCTCCATTTTCTTGTAAAACTCTTATCAAAGTCCTCCCTACCTTTACATGGCTATATCCAATTGTTTATGTTAACATCCTTTTTTAACATATCCCTTATTTCATTACTTATGAGTTACACTCCTCCAATATTTATTTATTTATTTATTTGACATTTGTTAACCAAGATAGCCCATCTGAGCAAAAGCCCTTTTTCAGTGGAGCCCCAGGGAAAAAACTCCACAGTACAAGTAAGCAAGAAAACTTTACAAAAATTTGAAGTTGAATACAATATACAATAAAACAGTTAAGCAAATGTAGATAAAGCTCCACAGTACAATATGGTAAGAGGCATTGTAACACTGAAGAAAAAGCATAGCAAAGAAATATAAAATAAAGCATTTGAATGAATTTATGTAACACATTTGGTTATCTTCTGAGGTTTATTGTACAATGCAAAGCAGTTTTTAATTGAGTTATGGTAGCAGGGAAGGGATGAATACAAAGGATAGTGGTAGAGAAAGGGGTGGGTTCATGTGGGATGATTTCAGTGGCAAATCAGGGCAAATCAATGTGCTATTAAGGTGCCTTTTGAGAGTTTTTTGAATTTGTGGTTGTGGGAAATGTTTTAAGGTTTATAGGGAGCTTGTTCCATGCAAGAGCAGGGAAGTAGCTGTAAAGATTCTGAACAATAGATTTTTTAGGTTTGTGAATTTGTATGAGATTTTGGTCAGAGCTTCTGAGGAATCAAGGGGGGTTATAGAGGAAGACAAGTGAGGAAATGCTAGGGCAAAAGGAGGGCTTATTCAGAATAGTACAGATAATGAGAAGTTGGTAAATTAGAGTTGGTTAGGAAACTCTAGCTAGCTGAGTGTCTGGAGAGTGTGACAGTGGTGTGATCTTGAGGGCAGATTGGCTACAAATCTAGCAGTATTGTTGTAGGTGGTTTTAAGTTTGGAAAGTAGTCTCTTATCCATTGTTCTTATATACACATCTACTATTTTTGAAATTAATTTCTGATTCCTTACAAGCTTACCAATCCCATATTTTATTCAAGTCATTTCTGTTTTCATTATATTTTACCTGATACCCTAAAAAAAGGCATAATTCTTCTTTCCTTCCTTTCATTAAGCATGTTTGTCTTTATGGCAAGTTATTCACTTTTCACATATTCACCTCACATATTCTAATTTCCCTTGTATGAAACACATTATTCCCTGCATCCTTCTCGCACTCCTACTTCTCATTTTCTTTATAAAGTTATCTTTTTTTTACAATGTATCCACCACTCTGTCCATGTCCTATTATATACTTTCATTTTATTATGGTGGTCAAACAGTTTTGCTCTTCCTTTTCTCACCACTTCCAATTCTGCACATATATCTGTCAGTCTCTTCAAACCCTTTCTTATTTTAATTATACTATTACCTCCTCCAACCGTAGACATTATTTTAGTGTGGCTTGAAAATTTCTATTATTAGTCACATTGCCAAAATAGTCAGGAAGTCCTTCTATGTGGCACACCTCATCATAAAAGGGTTCTCATCCAGGAAAAAAGAAGTCATTGTTCCCCTCTACTCGTCACTCATTAGACCCATTATAGAGTACAACGCCCCTTTTGGAATGTACCTCACAAGACATCTGCAGCAGCTGGAAAGGCCACAGAAGTACCTCACAAAGAGGATTACTGGCCTCAAACAAATGCCCTACACTGACCTCCTCAAAAAACTCCAGCTTTACTCAGTAGCATATTGCCTACTCCGAGGTGATCTCTGCCTAACATATAAAGCTATGTCAAACCCAGAGCTGTTGGACATGCTACACCTAAAGAAATCCCAATCCCTCCAAGCTACACACTCTAGGGACCTAAAGCTTGTCACCACAATAAACAGGACACGCTGGAGGGATAGATTCCTGTCCCAGAGACTTCCTATACTCTGGAACAAGCTACCCATCTATGTCAAGCAAAGTTCTTCATTAGCACTCTTCAAGAAAAAATCTTGATGAGTGGATGGGAAATAGGAAATACACCCCGGGGATCACTTCTTTGTCTCTGCTGGACAGTGGCACAGGAAAATAACTTTCTTGGGTGGCGTAAGCTATGGTCCCTTGCTGACTAGGCTTACGTAGGCCCTTGGGCCAATAGCCTAGTACCTACCTATGAACCTATTAAACTTCTAATACTTACCTCTATTAAAGTCCTCAAAAATAACACAAAATTACTTTCTGTCTTTACCCCTGTTCTTTTATATGTGTACTCTTTTTCCCTACCTAAATATCAGAGAGAGAGTTTTTCATTATTTACTTACAAAGCTCCCAAATATTTTCTCCCTTTTGTTGTCTCATGAATAAGCATGTAAAATATGATCCTTACTACTCTTTTTCTCATTTTACAGTCCACCATCGGTAATCTCCAAGGTATCCATTCCCATTGTCCACATAATTTCCCTTTACCATATCTATTGAAACTGTTCCCTTTCTATTCCTTACCATTTCACATATTTAAAAAACAACTTAGTAAGTATTTTAGAAGACTAAAATTAATACTGAAAACAGCTCTAACATCCAGGAACAAAGTTCAAGCGATAAACCAAGCTGTTCTTCTTATTCTAACTTACAGTTTTGGAGTGATTTAATAGTCCTAAAAGGTGTTGGATCTGCGGGACAGGAAAACAAGAAGGATGTTTCATGCTTACAAATGATTTATAAATATCAGTGTACACCAAGACTAATAATTCCCCACTGTGAAGGAGGTATGGGCCTCCTCAAAACTGATTACATGTATAGATCTGCAATTGATTTTATTTGTTTACCAGGAAAGTCCAACTTGGAACAAAGCCAATTTTCAGTGGAGGCCTGGGGAGAAACGCTCCAGATGCATGTTTTTGTAATGAGGGAGGAAACCCACAAGAACACAGAGAGAGCATGCAGACTCCGCACAGAAGGCTCCCCAACCAAGAATTGAACAAAATGACCTCTTGCTGTGAGGCAAAAACACAACCTCTGCACCACTGCATATGCATATCTGCTGACCTCACAAGACCCAAACATATTGAAAGTTTTAAAACATGAGGAGAATACGTCTAAGATGACTTCTCTGCTTAGTTTAGCAGAAGCTTATCGGTGTCATGCAGGAATGGAAATCAAATCAGAAATAGATAAAGATCAGGCAGCAACTGAATGTGCCAAAAAACAAAAAGAATATAAGGTGAAGAATCAGATGAGAAGGCAAGAAATGTGGAAAATGTATAAATATGGTTGCAAGTACAGAAATCTTCTGGAACAACCTCATGTTGAGCAGGACTGAATGCATGAATGGTTAAGGAGAGGTGAATTTAAACAAAAGACAAAAGGTTAAATTGGCAGCCCAAGACACTGGACTACACACAAGTTGATTTACGAAGTCCATTGAGCACATGGGAGAAACAGACAAATGTAGGTTTTGTAAAACAGATCTGGAAACAGTTGCACACCTTGTTGCTGGTTGTCACATATTAATGGCAGAAGGACTGTATACTGAAAGGCATATTAATGTAGCAAGATTGTTGTATTGGGGATTAAGAAACATTATAATATTGAAGTATCTGAAAAATACTGGAAACATGAGCCACAAAGCATTATAGAAAATGATGAAGTTTATATCATATGGGATCACACATTATCAACAGTTCAAAAAATAGATGCAAGAAAACCACTTGTTAAAGAAACTCCATCTGTTTGTTACTGCACTGCTCTTAGGTCATTTTTAACAGTAGTCTTATATTTCCTAACCTCGTCTGTTACTGCAAAATATGTTTCTGAGTTTGTCAAAATTCTCCTGAGTCTGCCAAAATATTTCTAAATTTTGCAAAGTTTTTGTGTGAATATTTCTCAAGGTTAGTGAAATTATTTCCAAGGATTCCTGATATTGCAAGAAATCTTACTCCTGTTCTAAAGGATTTCTTACTGCACTTGAGCTCAGAGTGAGTTTGTTTTACATTAAAAGGGTTAATTTGCACTCTGGTGGGAGTAGAGAGCTAAATTCAACCCATCTAAGGAGAGAACTACTGGTCAATAGCTTATTGTATTTTTATCTGATTGGACTGAGGGTTTGACTGTATAGAAGTCTTTCATCCTGCTGGTATAAAAGCCTTGTGGAAATGCGGTTCCCCATGCTTGCATATAAGCCACCCTCTCTAGTTTAAAATCCTCTAGAGGAAATGCTCTCCATAGTCTCCTACTGTTCACAGCTGCTCCAAGATCTGCCGGTTTGTGCAGATGGTGGTACCACTGCAGGTCATCTAATAGTATACTACTAAACAATCTCACTTTGAACTTTAAATGACTCTCCCTTAATCCTTCCCATCTAGAAATTGTACTTCCTTGCCTTGCATAGCATAGGCTAGATTCTGACCTGCTGAATCTAGACTGTTTGGTATTACTGTGCTCTTAAACTACCCATCTTACATTAAGAGGGCATCTCTGCAACCTTGTGGCAGAGGTGGGTGGCTCAGTACCCATCTGAGTTGGGGACTGCTGAAGAATGGCTCATTTTGGGACTTTCCCATTGGTAGTTGTGTTAAAACTGTTTAAATTTGTATGTATATATAAGCCTTACATTTGCATGGGTTTGTGCTCAGTTTACCAGAGCTGCTCAACATTTGGCAACTTTAGCCAGAGGTCTGGAAGTGTGTCTGCACTGAAATCCAAGGCATCCACTGAAAAAAAAACAACTGAAAAATAAGTATATTTGAAGCCAGCACTGCACTTTGTTAACTGCATTTAACTGAATTACTGCTTAATTTTTACTTGTTGAGACTGCTTTTTACTCTGCACTTTGAAATTGTGTTTCATTGCCTTATATAGCATAGGCTAGATTCAGGCCTGCTGAATCTAGACTGGTATCACTGTGTTCTCAAACCAGCCATTTCACAATAAGAGGGCCTCCCTGCAACTTTGTGGCAGAAGTGTGTAGCTCAGGATCCATCTGGGTTTGGGATTGCTGGAGATTGCTGGAGAAAGGCTCAGTTTGGGGCTTTTCCATTGGTAGTTGTGTTAAAACTGTTTAAATTTGCCTATATTTAAGTGCTGCATTTGTGTGGGTTTGTGCTCAGTTTATTGGAGCTGCTCAACTTTTGGCAACTTTAGCCAGAGGTCTGGTGTACATCTGCAATGAAATCCAAGGCATCCACTTAAAAAAAATGAAAATAAAAGTATATCTTAAGTCAACACTACACTTTGCTAACTGTATTTAATTGAATTACTGCTTCATTTTTGCTGTTTGTGACTAAGTCCAGCTGGCCCACTTCCTTCCCATATACCACATGCAGAAAAATCCTGCCACAGTGGATGGGCAGTTTCCCATCGTTTCTCCTGTCAGCTTGATTGATATGGGCATCTTGAGGTAATGTAGCAATTGCTCCATGTATACTGGCAACCATTTACTTCTAAAGCAAACTAACACTGTATGTGAGAAATGTAAATAAACTGGTGAATTGGTGTCAATTCTCTCATGTAAAAACAAACAAGACATCAAACAGGTTGTCAGCACACACACTTCACCTCTCATGCAAACCTCACCTCTCACAAAAAATAAGGTCATGACACACAAACCCACATACATGGAGGTACTCACTAAAAGCCTACCAAAACAACATAGACCTCCCAAATGCACACCACCCACATTCATCATTAAGCAAAAAGAAACCACTGCATATACACACGTGTCTCAACAAATAAGTCCCTACGGCAAAACACATCAAATGTCTGGGTCATAGATGATGCCATAGTGAGACACACAGATGTCCCTCTTACCAGACTGGACAAGGAGAGAGTCATGGTCACTGCCTATCAGGTGCCAGGATCCCACAAATCATGCATACACTGAAGTCACTCAACAACAAGTACCGTTATGAATCTGTCATAGTCCATGTTGGAATGAATAACTTGAGACATTCCTCTCTGGACTACATGAAAAGAGACATGATGGAGCCCTCTGATTATGTGTACCAGACAGGTATGTCCCTAGCCCTATGCAATATCCTACCCTCACCCAGGATGATGCCACAATATAAACAAAAAATGACGACTTCAACAATTGGCTCAGCTTCTGGTGTCAGTCTAGGGGGAGCCAGTCAGCCTGAGAAGAAATGGTAGACAGACCTTGCTGCTCTGCTAGAGATGGTCTGCACCTGTCCCCCCTAGGCTTTTAGATACTGGCAAATGCCCTTGCCTCCCCATAGTGCCTTTTTTAGGCAATGTCAAAACAACAAATTTTCAAGGTAACAAACTCTAATCAAGAAAAACTCAGGGTCATGTTGCTTAATTCTAGCAGTTTAAACATGAAACTGCACTCCCTGGAACACTCCTCACCTTGGAGGATGCTGTCATCTGTGCAGTTACCAAAACATGGTTCAACGCCTCTGAAAGCACCTCAGTTGTGAAAGGCTACAATGCCTCCCACATGTTCATACCTCAAAATGAGCATGAAGGAACCAAAGGTGGAGGTGACTCCATCTTCATTAAAACCAAATACACTTCAAGACTGGTCAAACAGCATGACTCTCTCAAACAGCATGACTCTCTCGAAATACTCCATGTCCAATTAACTCTTGGGAAAGTACCATACCACATCATTGCTAGCTATAGATCCCCCACCATGAACCAGGATAAGCACACCACCTACCTTGATTTACTGGAATCCCTCACTATACAGCCAAACACCTTAGTAATGGGAGGTTTCAAATATCTTTCCATAGACTGGGGGGCATACACAAACAAAAACACACTCACTCAGAAGTTCCGGGACTTTGTTAACACAAATGGTCCGGATCAGACAGTCTGCACCCCCACTAGAGACTCTAATGTTCTGGACAGAGTAATCACCAACATGGTGGGGTCACTGTACTTCCCCATGCATGGTACCGTTCTTGGTTATGTCAGAACACAAATCAGTCTCATTTGAAGTAACCACTGGAGCTGACACCCTCACAGGAGGAAAAATGATAAAAAACTTTACCAAAGCTAACTACAGCGCATAAACCAATGGTATAAAACGCTTCATACAACCCGCAATCACAGACAATGATCACTATGTAGAAGTGTACGCAAATGCCTTGCACAAACACTTAAGTAACTTCATAAACTCTGCTGTACATGGCCAGATCAAAACCAGGTAAAAACAAGCCACCCTGGTGGACTTCAAGTATAAACATATTATATAATAAGAGGAAGAAACTCTTGTCCAAAAGCAAGAGGGATATCACTTTGCAGAGGAGGAGTTCCCTGCTAAGCCTAAACAAGAAAATCAGAAATCTGGTAAACAAGAAAATCAGACATTTTATAAAGTTTTCTAAAGCAAATTATGAAACTAAAATTGTATCCCTAGCCAAGGATAATCTTAAGGCATTCTTTAACTACATCCAAAGTATAAAAGAGAATGCCCAGCTATGTGCTGAACTGGTTGTATATAGGAGCACTCATACTACACCGGAAGATATTGCCAACTTGCTAGCTGACAGACACAGCACAAACATCACCCCTCTGTCCCCACCTACCATATCCCAAAGCATACCTGACACCAGCCCTCTACCTAGTATTTCTAGCGAACATGTCATCTCAGTGCTCACCAAGGCCAAAAACACAGCCTCATTGGGACCAGATAATATAGGTTCATAGGTGTTTACTAGGTTAATGGCTACAAGGGCCTTTTTAAGCCTAGCCTTGCATCCCAAATCTCTGACTAGTTCTGATACCATTGATAACTGTAAGCAAGAGTTTGGGAGATGAAACATTTACAAGTGTGGGCATGGGAGATAAACCATTTACAGGTTGTCTGTATCCATCTGATACATAGGTACCAAACCAGGGATGAATTTCCTGTTCCCCATCCAATTGTCCAAGTTGCACTTGAATTGGGTTAGGGAGGAACTCTGCTTCACATAGATGGGAAGCCTGTTCCATTGAAGTAGTAGTCTCTAGGATACATGTCTCCATCAGGTCTGATTTATATCACAGGCAAGGTTTAAGTCTTTAGAATGGGTAATTCTGGCGCTGTTTGTTTTGTGGATATGCAGGAGGTCCATCATCCTGCCCAAGCAACAAGGACCCCCGAAGCCGAAATGCAAACAAACACCAGTCACAACCAAAGTGACACATAGCTCACAACACCAGTGTGCTACCCAACAACAGCCCCTAAGGCAAGACAATGCACCCAACACTTTAGTCATAGGTGACTCTATAGTCAGGCACACTGATGTCCCACTCACCAGGCTGAACAAGGAGAAAATTACAGTCAGCTGCCTGTCACGTGCCAGGATCCGCCACATAATGCATGCACTCAAGTCACTCTACAACAAGTACAAATATGACTCTGTCATTGTCCATGCTGGAGTGAATGACTTGAGACGTACCTCCCTGGACTACATGAAGAGAGACATGGAAGAGCTCTTGGATCATGTGACCCAGGCAGGTATGACCCTAGCCCTGAGTAGCATCCTGCCTTCACCAGAATGATACCACAGTATAAGGACAAAATGACTGACTTCAACAATTGGCTAAGCTTCTGGTGTCATTCAAAGGGGATCCAGTATTTGTCTGCCTGGGAAGACATGATCGACAAACCACGATGCTTTGCCAGAGATGGTCTGCACCTGTCACCCCTGGGATTCAGGTTACTGGCTAAAGCTCTTGCCACCCCTATAGTGCCTTTTTTAGGCAAGGTTCAAAGGATAAAACCACCACCATAACAGATACAAGCATGCAAAATCTGAAGGTAATGCTACTCAGTGCTAGAAGTCTAAACCTCAAAATGCACTCTCTTGAGGCACTCCTAAAAATGGAGAACATCGATATCTGTGCAGTAACTGAGATCTGGTTCAAGGCTCCAGAGAGCACCCCTGCAATACCAGGCTACAATTCATACCACACTTTTCGGCCACAAAACCAAGACCGAAACACTAAAGGTGGAGCAGTGTCCATATTCACCAAGGATATTCACACCTCCAGGCTAGTTGCCCAACACAATGCATCTGAAATTCTCCAGGTGCAACTAACACTAGGTAAGACTGCAATCCAAATTGTAGCTTGTTACAGATCCCCCACCATGCCCCAAGATTCTCACTACACCTTTCTAAACTTACTGGAAAATATTAAGATACAACCAAACACCCTAATACTGGGTGATTTCAACTACCCTGCCATTAATTGGGAAAACTACTCAGGTACCAACTCCTTTTCCCAACGGTTCTTGGAATTAATAAATTCCAATACCCTGGATCAACTAATCCACTGTCTCACCAGGGGAACCAATATCCTAGACCTGGTCATTACCAACATGGGAGATAGATGCTCCACACTAGTGGACACCCCCTCATTGGTCAGGTCTGACCATATGCAAATCACCTTTGACATCCACATCCCACCCCCACCCTCCAGTAAGGAAACCTCTTTAAAAAACTTCTCCAAAGCCAACTTCATGCTACTGAAGTCAGAAGTGACAAACTTCACAACACCCACGCAGATGGGATCTGGAAGTTTGACTGCAAAATCCTACACTAAGGCACTGTACGAGCACATCCACTTGTGCATGAATTGTGCCATCCCTAATAGAACCAAGAAGCTCTTTTCCAAAAAAAGGAAGCCAATCTGGTGGTCCTCTGCTATAAACAAACTATACAACAGAAGGAACAAACTGTTGCAGAAAAGAGGAAAATTCCAGGATGCAAAAAACTCCCTCACCAGCCTCAGTAAGAAGCTGAGATCCCTCATAAAATCCTCAAAAGCTAGTTACGAAAATAAAATTGCCAAAGATTCCAAAGACAACTACAAGGCATTCTATAGTTATGTCAAGAATCTAAATGGCAATGCTCAGATCTGCTCTGAGCTACAACAGAATGGCATTAAATATACTGATCCCAAGGATATTGCCAATATCCTGGCAGATCGATTTAGTGCTAACTTCACCCCCCTCTCACCCCCTAAAGGACCCATCTCAATACCAAAAGATTGCCAAATTCCAATAATCACGGCCACACAGGTAGAAACCGCACTCTCCAAAGCTAAGAATACAGCATCCATGGGACCAGATGACATCCCAGGCTGTGTACTACATGAACTACAAAATGAACTGGCATCTCACCTAAGTGTCATGTTTAATCATAGCCTCACCTTCGTGCCCACTGAGAGGCACACAGCTACAGTTATCCCGCTCCATAAGGGAGGATCTGCATTGGATCCTGGGAACTACTGTCCCATCAGTCTGACAAGCCTGATCTGCAAGAGCATGGAACGCATTATCATGGAACTTATAAACAAAGACATTGGCAACCTTCAAATACTGGACCCCACCCAGTTTGGGTTTGTGAAGGGCCAATCTTGTCTCCTGAATCTGATTGACTTCTTTGAATCAGTCTCCAGAGCTGTGGATGAGGGTAAGGTGGTCCACACAGCCTATATGGACCTTGCCAAGGCCTTCGACACCATCCCCCACTCTGGAATCATAAATAAATTTACTAAGCTGGGCATAAATCCCTACATCACTCGATGGGTTGCCAACTGGCTTACTGACAGAACCTAGATTGTAAAAGTAGCCGACTCCAAATCCAGTTCCAGACAAGTGACAAGTGGAGTACCTCAGGGTTCAGTCCTGGGACCACTCTTGTTTGGCATCTACTTCTCTGAAGTACAGGCCAACACTAAGGGACTCTGGCTAACAAAGTTTGCAGATGACTGCAAACTGGGAGTCATTACTGAATCCCCAAATGATGTGGATATTCTACAAAAAGGCCTTACAGAAACAGATGCCTGGTGCCAGAGCCATGGGCTCAAGCTTAAACATCGAAAGTGTGATGAGAGACTTAGGGACACAGGTGGACAGTAGTCTCACTTTCAATAACCACATCGCCACAACAGTCAGGAAATCCTATGTGGCACACCTCATCACTAAGGGCTTTTCATCCAGAAAAAAGGATGATTTTCTTCCTTCTGTTATATAGCCTGTTGATTTTGTGATTCCAGCAGGGTGTCTTGTTTTTTGAGTTAGTTCCATACTTCTTCCTGGTGGGTACAGCTGCCTCTATGCAGCTATTAACATGCTTGTACAGGGTTTCTGTGAACAGTTCTGCTTAAACAGCAGTGTTCTCAGGGTTTATAGGGGCTTGAAATTTTGCCAGGTTATCACTTAATAGCAGGAGGTTAGCCTTAAGTTCCTGAATATTCTAGGTTTAGCTGGGGGGTCTGGGTTTTATTTTTACTTCAAATGAGACCATTTTGTGGTCTGATCTTACCAGGGAAGGCATTACAGTAGAGAGTGTGCAGAATTCTCCCATACTAGTGAGGACTAGATCCAGTATGGTTGCACCCCTGGTTGGTGTATTGACTGTCTGTTCCAGAGAGTTTGTGTTTACAAAATCCAGGAATCTCTGTGCCTGTACATTTGGTGTCATATAGGATTCCCAGTTAATAGTGGGGTAATTAAAGTCACCCATGAATATGGTATTGGGTTGGATGGTTAGTGTTCCTAATAAGCTTAAATACATGGTATGGGCTTCCTAGGTCATAGAGGGGGACCTATAGCTTGCAACGAAGTGGTATTGGATTTTGCCTATGGTGATTTTAACATGGGACAACTCAAATGCATTATCTTGTTTGACCAGCCTTGAAGTATATATTTTTTATATAAATAGAGACACCTCCACTTTTAGTCCCTGCCTGTGAAGTAGCTGGTCTAAATGTGTGGAAGGCATTATAACCTTGCACTGTTGGTGTGCTCTCTGCGGCTTTAAACCATGTCTCAGTGACTGCACAGATATCAGCATTATCTGGGGTAAAGTGAGCTTCTAGGGAGTGGAATTTTTTGTTTAGACTCCTAGCATTGAGCAGTAATACCATTAGATTTTCTTGGTTTTGATTTGCTATGTCAGAAGTACTTTCAGTTTGGCATTGCCTATAAAAGGCACTATGGGGGAAGACAATGTTTTAGCTAATATTCTAAAACCTAGATGGAAGAGGTGCAGACCATCCCTGGCAAAGCAGTGTGGTGTGTTGACCATCTCCTTCCATGGTGACAAATATTGCACCCCCTTAGAATGACACTAGAAACTAAGCCAGTTATTAAAATCAATCCTCTTTTGTTCATAATGTGGCATTATTCTTGGAGAAGGTAAAATGCTGCTCAGTGCTAGACTCATACCAGCTTGAGACACATATTCTGAGAGCTCCATGATGTTTCTCTTCATATAGTCTAGGGAGGTACATCTCAGATCATATACACCCACGTGGACTATGACTGAGTCATACTGGTACTTGTGATCCAATGACCTGAGTGCATGCATAATGTGGCAGATCCTAGCCCCTGATAAGCAGCTGACCATGACTTTCTACTTACTCAGCCTGGTGAGAGGGACAACAGTGTGTCTCACAATGGAGACCCAATGACTAGAATGTTGGATTGTTCATAGGTTCATAGGTTCATAGGTAGATACTAGGCTAGGCTATCTGCCCTAGGGTATTTATAAGCCTAGCCAGAGTGTATTTGGCTTCTGTCTCCCTATTAGATTAGCCTACTGTGCCTCTGTAAAGTAGGTCACAGAAGGTACCCTTTTAAGATTAGTTTACTGTGCCTCTGTCTAGCAGGGACACAGAAGAGATCCCAGGGGTGAATTTGTGATTTCCCATCCACGCGTCCGGATTTCGCTTGAAGAGGGTCAGCGAGGGGCTATGTCTAACATGAACTGGGATTCTATTCCAGAGTGAGAGGAGCCTCTGGGAAATGAATCTGTCCCTCCAGCATGTCCTATTTGTTTTTGTGCTGAGGTTTAGGTCCCTGGAGCATGTAGCTCTAAGGGACTTGGATTTTCTGAGGTGGAGCATGTCCATTAATTCTGGGTTTGACATGGCTTTGTACGTCAGGCATAGATCGCCTCTGAGTAGGCGGTAAGCAACTGAGTAGAGCTGGAGTTTCTTTAGTCGAGCTGCATAAGACATCTGTTTGTAGCCCATGATCCTCTTGGTGAGGTACTTTTGGGGTCTCTCCAGTTGCTGCAGGTATCGGGTAAGGTACATCCCAAAAGGGGCATTGTATTCAATTATGGGCCTGATGAGTGATGAGTAGAGGGGCACAATGACCTCTCTTGATCTAGATGTGAACCCTTTCGTGATAAGGTGGGCTATATAGAAGGTCTTTCTAACCAGTTTGGCAACGTGATTATCAAAGGAGAAATTACTATCTACGTTGGTCCCCAAATCTCTAATTACATTTTCCGTACTTAATGGATTACCACCTATGTGGTAATTTGTGGGCACCTTGTTATTCCCAAAGGGGATGACTATGCACTTTTTAGCATTTAGCTTGAGGCCGTGGCTCTGGCACCAAGCATCCGTCTCTGTGAGACCCTTTTGGAGGATGCTTGTGTCAGCTGGAGATTCGATTATGGCCCCCAGTTTGCAGTCATCTGCAAACTTTTTCAGCCATAATCCCCCCTTGTTAGCCTGACCCTCAGAGAAGTATATACCGAACAAGAGAGGTCCCAGAACTGAGCCCTGTGGGATGCCACTTGTAACTGGTTTGGATTCGGACATGGCACCTGCGATTCTGACCATGTGGGTTCTATCTCTGAGCCAGTTTTCAACCCATCTTGTGATATAGGGGTTGATATTTAAGCTGGTAAGCTTATTTATGATGCCCGAGTGGGGTATTGTGTTGAAGGCTTTTGTGAGGTCCAGGTAGGCTGTGTGGACTACCTTGCCCTCATCTATGGCTTTGGTAACTGTTTCAAAGAAATCAACTAGGTTTAAGAGGCAAGATCTGCCCTTAACAAAGCCGAATTGGGTAGGGTCCAGTGTCTGGAGGCTCCCAATGTCTTTGTTTATGAGTTCCATGATAATATGCTCCATAGCTTTACAGACCAGACTAGTCAGGCTTATGGGGCGATAGTTTCCGGGGTCCATTGTGGCACCACCTTTGTGGAGTGGGACCACTGTAGCTGCACGCCATTCTTTGGGTACATATCCTGTAGTAAGGCTAAGCTTGAACAGTGACTTAATGTGAGGGTTCAGTTCTTCTTGGAGCTCGTGTAAGACACAGCCTGGGACACTGTCCAGTCCCATAGATGCTGTGTTTTTTGCTTTGGAGAGGGCAGCTTTCACCTGTGCATCTGTGATGTCAGGGAGGTTACATTCAGTTGGGATAGGCATTTGCTCCTTTGGGGGGAAGGGGGTGAGAAGTTTGCACTGAATCTGTCTGCCAGGATGTTGGCTATGTCTGTAGGTTCGGTATATTTTGTACCGTTATGCAACAATTCAGAGCATATCTGGGAGTTTCCGCCCATGTTCCTGACATAACTAAAGAAGGCCTTGTGATTATCTTTAGTGTCTAGGGCAATTTTTCTTTCAAAACTGGCCTTTGATGATTTTATGAGGGATCGAAGTTTCTTGCTAATACTGATCAGAGATGCCTTCCCTTTTCGGGATTTTGCTCTGTCATGTAGTAGCTTCCTCCTTCTGTTGTATAGCTTATTTATGGCTGGGGTCCACCAGACCGGTCTCCTGTTTTTGGAGGAGTGAGTCTTGGTTTTATTTGGGATAGCATGATCCATGCATTCCTGCAGGTGCTCATAGAATGCATTTGTAAAGGATTCTGCGGATTGGGCTGTATTATCCTCTGCCCTGGGGCTTTGAAGGATTCCACCTCAGTCTTGAGAAGAGCAAAGTTGGCTTTTGAGAGATTCTTTACAGTGATTTCCTTGGCTGGGGGTGGGAATGGGATATGGATGTCCAGGGAAATATGTTTATGGTCTGATCTTACCAATGAGGGGTTTACCTCTGGTGTGGAACATAGAGTCCCCATGTTGGTGATGATCAGGTCCAATATGTTGTTCCCTCTTGTGGGAGTGGTGACCAGTTGTTCCATTGCGTTAGAGTTTATAAATTCAAGGAACCGTTGGGCGAGGGTGTTTGGGCTTGAGTAGTTTTCCCAGTCAATGTTTGGGTAGTTGAAGTCACCCAATAACATAGTGTTTGGAGAGACCTTCATATTCTCCAGTGTTCTCAGGAATGCCAAGTGGGGTTCCTGTAATAGGGAGGGTGTTCTGTAGCAGGCTACAAACTGAAAGGCAGTTTTGCCTGCTGTTAGTTGCACATGGATGGTTTCCGATGCTTCGTGCAGTGCCACTAACCTGGAGGTGTAGGTATCTTTGATGAATATAGATACTCCCCCTCCTTTTGTGCTTCGGTTTGAGTTTTGGGGGAAAAACGCATGGTATGAGTTATAACCTGGTAGTGGTGGGGTGCTCTCAGGAGCCTTGAACCAGGTTTCTGTTACTGCACAGACATCAACTTTCTCCATACTGAGGAGAGCCTCGAGTGCGTGCATCTTGGGGTTTAGACTACTGGCATTGAGTAGCATTACCTTTAGTTTTTTTATCCTTGGGTTGTCTATGGAGGTGGGTTTGTCCTTTGAGCCTTGTCTAAAAAAGGCACTATGGGGGTGGCAAGAGCCTTGGCCAGTATACGAAAGCCTAAGGGTGACAGGGGCAAGCCATCCCTAGAGAAGCAACGTGGCTTGTCGAGCATGTCATCCCAGGCTGACAGACACTGGATCCCCTTTGAATGACACCAATACTTTAGCCAATTGTTGAAACTGATCATTTTGTCTTTATACTGTGACATCATTCTTGGTGAGGGCAAGATGCTACTCAAGATCAGGGTCATACCAGCTAAGTATCTAACAGGTCTACTAAACAATCTAAAACAAGACCTAGCAGACTCATTTAGCATACTCTTTAATCATAGCATGAGAACTGGCTATCTTCCTGCAGAATGGAGAATAGCAACAGTAATCCCCTTGCACAAAGGAGGACCTTCAATGGACCCTGGGAACTACAGACCCATAAGTCTAACCAGCCTCATCTGCAAGGCAGTGAAAAGAATTATCATGGACCTTATCAACAAGGACATAGGCAACCTCCAAACTCTGGACCAAACCCACTTTGGTTTCATTAAGGGTAGATCATGCTTATTAAACTGGGTAGACTTCTTTGAGAATGTTACCAAAGCCATGGATGAAAGTAAGACAGTGCACACAGCCTATCTTGACCTTGCCAAGGCTTTCAAGACAATTCCCCACTCTGACATCATTGAGAAACTTTCCCAGATATGGATTAACCCTTATGTTATTAGATGGGTAGCCAAATGGCTCAGCGACAGAACACACTCTGTCAAAGTCTGTGACTCCACCTCCACCAGTAGACCCATCACCTGTGGAGTACCACAGGGGTCTGTGCTGGGCCCCTTACTGTTTGGCATATATTACTCAGAAGTTCAGGCTAAAGTAGACATTCTTTGGCTCACCAAGTCTGCTGAACATTGCAAACTAAGAGCAATCATTGAGTCCCCCAATTATGTCAACATATTACAGGAAGGGTGAACACAGTGCCAAAGCCATGGTCTAAAACTAAATGCAAAAAAATCAATTATTATTCCCTTTGGCAAAGCTGAATTCCCTACAAATTACAATACTGACAGCATTCCCTGCCAAGTTCCAACCCAGTCATGCTAAAGTTGGGAACACAGGTTGATAGTAATCTGAACTTTGACCACTATGTTCCCACAGTGGTAAGGAAAGCCTTCTACATAGTGCACCTCATAAGCGAGGGTCTAGCATCTGGACTTGACCCTCCTCAGACTACTAATAGAGTATAATGCACCCTTTTGCATGCACCTCACCAGACACCTGCAGCAGCTGGAGAGACCTCAGAGGTTTCTTACTAAGAAAATGCAGGGACTCCAAACCAAGACTTACTTGGACAGGCTGAAAGCCCTGTCACCTTTCGCTGTATCTTATCGGCTGCTGAGAGGTGACTTGTGCCTGGCCTATAGGGTAACCTCCTAATGGAAATGCTGCACATCTGCAAGTTAAATGGCAGAAGAGTCACTCACCCCAGGGATCTCAACCTAACTTGTGACATTAATAGAACACGCTGGAGAGACAGATATGTCTCCCAGAGACTGCCGCATCTCTGGACTAGACTTTCTATTCAGTAAAACAGACCTCCTCACTGACCCTATTCAAACGCAACCTAGATAATTGGATGGGAGATCACAAATTCACCCCTAGAGTGGCACCTATATGCCTCATGTGTTGATCACAGACCCACTCTGTTCATAATTCATTCTGCAAACTACTCAAAAAGAACAAATGGGGATACTTGGGATTAACATGGCTAGGCTTGTAAAGGCTCTAGGGCTGCTAGCCTAGTAACCTCCTATGAACCTGTAAACCAGATATAGTAGTCCATGAAAAGAAGACAAAAGTAGCATAGATCAATGAAATTGTTACACCCAGTGACAACAGCGTATTATGTACAGAGAGACACAATGTCATAAAATACCAGGATTTGCAGGCAGAAATGAGGGCAAAATTGCAAGATGCCCAGACAGTTCTAATAGTAGTAGGAGCAGTGGGTCTTGTAAAAAAGAATTTACAATCATACTTAGATATGTTACTGATACATGTAACTACATATGAATTGAAGGAGCCATTACTGGGCACATTGCAGGTGCTACAAAGAGCACTTCTGGCTAACATCAAAGATTGAAACAATACTAATTTCATGAACTTTAATCAAACTTTGACTTAGGAATGGGGTCCATTCCCATCATGCTATTAGAAACCCAAAAGTCTTGGACAAATTAAAAAAGGGAGAAAACCTATAATATCTAGTTTTCATTTTTACACCATTCCAGTGCAGTAAATCTTCTCCCATCATTTATTGTATTATAGTGGCCTAATGGATAAGGCATTGGCTTCCTAAGCCAAGGATTGTGGGTTCGAATCCCATCTGGGGTGATATAATCTTGGTACAAGTAACATTTAAGTATGTTACTGAAGTTATACTTTTCTTCTTTTTTTATGACTAACTTGTTCACTTATTGAAATTTGACCTTTAATAGCTTATCCTTTTTCACTTTCATTTTGTATTGGTTATAGCCTGTTTGTTTGTACCATTTTTTTTTTTGCATGCCATCCCCTAAGTTGTACACTTCACCTTTCCATTTCTTCTTCCACAGTCCTACATTTTCAGTCTCACTCTTCTTCACTTATTTCCAGATCTGTACTGTCAATATGTTATTCATTCTCTATTAAAACATTTTCAAACTCTGCCTCTGTGCCATTATTTTGTGTAACCATTTGAAATGTCGGGACCCGCTAGAGTGCGTT